>NC_052357.1:1754906-1806892 GCF_009727055.1 Benincasa hispida
TATATATATATAGAAATAAAAGAAAAGAAAAAACATTAAACAAAAATATTATTGTTTTTTAATTTTTTTTCCCATTCGTCTTTCTTCCCCATTCCTCTCATATTCTTCCTATTCTTTCCCATTTCTCTCATTCTCCCCTACTTTTCTCCTCCATTTATCAACTCTCTCTAAGTTAATTCAAGCCTTATTATGACTTAAGAAAATGAAACATAATACATTTTGGAAGGGTGAGAACACATCGAAAAAAGATTTACGTGAAGAAAAGGGGATTAACGAATTATTATACACATTGAAAATAGAGAAAGGAGCAGATTATAGAGATTTAAGAAAGAAATTGGAGATGAGATGAGAAGAGAGTTTACATGGAGACATTTGAGAGAAAAGAGTAGAAGAAAATCATAGTAAATGTCTAACACTCCGGCGATATCCATCACAGTCTAAACTCCTACGCGATCCCTATCAACGTACATTATTTCCAACGAACAGCTTGCGAGCTAGATTCCGGTAAACCCAAAGCTGCAACCCGTTTGCAAAGCGAAGAATGAAAGAAGGAGAGGGGAAGGAAAGAAAGAGGAAAGGGTGGAAGAAGAAAAAAGAAGAAAAATCATGGAGGAAGAAAGAGGAGAGAAGAAAGGGTAAAGTATGGGGGGTTCCATTTTTAATTTCTTTTATCATTTTAGTTTCTTTCTTTTATTTATTTATTCTCCAAAAACCTTCTTTCCTTTAATGGATTTTAAAATCCAATTTGATATCAATTTGAAAATTTTCATAAAGTTTTGTTTCAACTTTTCTAAAGGTTTTCAAATTGGTTTTATTAAAAAAAATCAATCGATTTTAATCACAACTGGAGTTTCATTTTAGTTTCTATTAGTTTTACAAATAAATTCTAATTTAGAATTCCCGTTTCATTTGGATTTAATTTGAAGTTTTCTGATCAGTTTAGATAATTTTTCCAAATTTCAATTTAATCTTCAATTTAGAGTTCTAAAAAAGTACTCCAATATCAGTTTGATGTCCTGCCGTTCAATTTGACTCAAAAAAATTTTGGAATCATTTCAATTATGAGTTTCTAAAACATCTCGATTTCAACTTTAATTTGATATTTTCATAAATGAATTTAACTTGGTTTTAATTCACATTTGTCAATTGAATTTCAATTTCATTCAAGTTTAATTTTCAAATATTCTAAATTTGTTTTAATTTGAATTCCCTAATTAAAGTTCAATTTGGTTTAAATGATTTTGAATCATTTCAATTTTGAATTTCTAAAAGCAACCTCAATTTGACCTTTAATTTGAATCATTCATAAATGATTTTTAAATGGGTTTTAATTCAAAGTTTCCAAATCAATTTCAATTTCATTCAAATCTGAATTTTCTAAATGAAGCTCCAGTTGGATTTTTCACTTTGGTTTACAAAATAAATTTCAATCTTCCTTTGAAGGCTTATACCATTCATAAGGATCGATTCAAATTTTACCTCTAAATTGTATTTTGATTCACATGAGACATTTCTTAACTATCATGTTAATCCGATGATGGAGTTGAGATTGTAAAATATCTCAAATTCTTGAGGTAAATATTTATCTAATTGGGAAATTCCGACATCGACATGATAATAAATTAATGGACGTTTGTTCACTCACAAAGTGTTAACTCTACTTTATTATTTAAAGTTAGAGTGAGATTTAGTGAGACATTGTCTACATTTACTTTGACATTTAGGTGTTAATGAAATGTTCATCTTCTAAATTGTATTTAAAAAATAATACAATGTTTGACAATGAATTTTAAATAAAGTTTGCAATAAGTTCTGTCTAAGCTGAGGTACATAAGTTGACCATAAGTGAACATCTCTACCTGAGAACTATTTATAAGTTGTATTTTATTTCATTTAATTAGTAGTTTTTTAATAAACATTTTTTTTAAAAAATGAGATGTTTTCAAACGGGTGTTGTAGGATGCTAATACTTTCTCTATGCTCAACGACTCTCGAATCTAACTTCGATTGAGGAAACCACATATTTTTTTCTTTTAAAAATAGGTGACCAATCACACCATAATGATTGGTGGTGACTCCAAATCTTTCACCTTGAAAGAGACCCTTAAGGAAAGACGTTGACGGCTCCGTATTGCGATGACGTTGCAACATATGATGTTGATATAAATCACTAAAATTGTAATTAAGAGTTAGAGATGACAACCGTTTGTTTTATTTCAGATCTATCAGCCATCATATATCGACAAACCCTATCAAGGAAAAAAAAAACAAACAAAAATCAATTTATACTCTCGACTATGACGATTGTATCCATTAAAATCATGAACTTTTATAAGTGAATAAATTACGTACAACCTCATATTTCTTTAAAAAAATATATGGTAAAGAATTATAGATTTAATTATAGATTTATCTACCCTAAAAAATCATAAATTAAACAAATTAATTTAGATCGTTCATCATATCAGTTAAGTTTCTCAAATAAAATTCTTAAAGTTTAAATCGATCACTATGAAAGTTCAAAAGTTTAGGCCATATTCCATAATTACTATTTAGTTTTTTGGTTCTTGATTGTTAAAAAATAAGACTATTTCCTCTCAATTTTTTTCTGTGGTTATCATTTATTTAAGTAAAAGAGTTGAATTCTTAACCAAGTTCTAAAAACAAAAACAAGTGTTTAATAGCTACTTTTAGCTTGATTTTTAAGAACGTTGGTAGAAAGTAGATAACTGGTGTGTTATTTTATGAAGTGAAATTGTGGATGAAATGCAATGGTGAAAAATGTGTTGAGCACTCAAGTTTCCTCAGCAGAATCCAAGTGTAAACTCCATTGAGTTTTCTGGTAAGTCCAGGGTCGAACTCAGGGATTTGTGAAAGCAGGTTGCGATGGTAATTTTTAGGAAAACTTTGCGGTAACCAAATAAATCAATAGTTGTTGAGGTTGTTGTTTGCGGTGATGAAAAATAAATAAATGTGGTAGATTTGAGAAAAGTCGGATTGCGTGATAGATGCACTGAGTATATGGATGAACGGGTTGAGAAGGTCTTCAGCTAGCGTTACTTGGGAATGTGTCAGACTATGCAATCATGCTACAACCATGCACAACAAGTCATTTTCCAACGCAAATGTGATGCTCTTAAGTCTAGGACGCATGTGTTGAATGCAAAAGTGTCTATAGAGCTTATTCCTAAGTCTCTACTCTTGTCCTATGCGATGATGCAGGATGCATAAAGGCAGGTGACCACACACAATCATATCCTATCTCTAGGATGCATGCGATGCGTTGATAGTAAACAATGCTTATTCCTAAGCTCTTATCTCTTGATTATGCATTCTAATCTGACTCTCCCAAGCCTAGATTCTGACCTGACCTTCCCAAGCCTAGATCCTTTCCTTAGACTACCCTTCCGAGTATCTTTAATGGATGAATAAAGCATACATAATACAAGATAATCGCATAGAATGAAGATCCCTAATTAAGATAGCTAAGTACTTCTTAACCCATTCAACAAATTTAACTACTCATGTATAAATAACAGAGAGTGAACAGATATAGAGAAGTCAATTCCATTTTAATAAATGAGTTTGAATACAAAATAGCAATGGAAGTTAGAGGTAGAGAGCCTGGTAGCAATTCCTTGCTGACCGAGGCTTTTACACTGTAAATCTATATTCGATCCAAAACATATTCCTGCTTCTGTAGGCGTTGGCTCTCTCTCTGTCCTTGAAGCTTCTGGCGCTCTCCCAAGCTTACCGGAACGATCTGTCAGCACAACCTTCCTCTCTCGTGCTCGCCTTTAAATAAAAGAAAATCTAAAAACAAAGCTAAATTATGAACAAACTTGTGAACTGGTGGAACCTCTTTTCTGAAGGACGCCTCTGGTATTTATAGAGCTTTGGGGTGAAGGCGGCTTCTCTCTCATGATTGCACAGATGGGATGGCTTTAATTTCCTAACTGATGCACCGAATATTTGTCACCAAAAAAGCTGAATGTACTTGTTATCGTTAGCGGCTGTCAGCTTAATTCGGATTCGACCAGCATCGGCTTTCTGTCCCATCGCGATTAATTGTGCCTTTCACCCAAATGCGCCTACCAAGTTGCGCTGACCAGGTTGCGACAATCCTTCTTGAGCAAATGTTTGCGAACACAATCACTGAAAAATCTTGCAGTAATGCTGTGCTCAACTAATGATTTTCTATGCTGTGCTCAAAAACACAAAAACCAACTGTTTCTATGCGATGAACGCATGCGACCGCAATATTATTGAATTTAATGCTTTTTGGATGCAATTTAACACGTTTTATCAATGCAAGCCAACATTGGTTAAGAACTTAGACATGATAACGTGAATTTCTGGCCGTTATCACACCCCCAAATTTAAACAATACTTGTCCCAAGCATAAGCCAAAGATTTCCTTTAGCAAGTCGACTGCAATGTTCTTTTCCTAGATTCTCAAGGATTACTTTGTTCAAATCTATATACCAAAATTTCTTAATTCTTGTTCAAGTCTCCTCTTAAAATATTTCTAAAAGACCTAGGGACGCAAGCTTAACCTTCAAAAAGATCTTACTAACTTTCGGGACATTGCATGATTATTTCAAAAAGATTTTTTTTTTTTTTTGTACCAGGGTGTCAAATGATTTTATCTTGCATATTTCTTAACATAGTTATTTTTTTTCTGACCTTGTACTGATTCCAAATTCCTTGCTTCGTTTTGGCATTCCCCACGTGTGTCATGCGCCATCCACTACGAGCAATCGTCTCTTCCTCAGACTAAACTCATACCTATTTGGCAGCGGAGTTGCGGTCATTTATTTATGGGTTGATCCTGGTGACTTACTTTCGTTTTGGCTTGCCCCCACGTGTGTCGTGCAGATATCCAACTATAGGTAAGTGCACTGCACAACTTAACTTTTATCAACATGGGTTTCCCACTGCGTTGACAGTGGAGTTGTTATTCTCAATTTTTTCTTTTTTTTTTTCAAAATAGCAAGGTCGAAAATAAATACCTCACCCCTACATTTAAAATGCAGCAATGTTCTCATTGCCAAAAGATTGAAATAAGTCATGCGATATTCTTAGAATACTTTGTGAAGAGAGTTTGAAAGAAAGCTAGCAAACCCCTAACTTCTAGAAATATTTCATGAGGTGACTATCTTAAAGTTAAGTTAACTCTTACGAAAGAAATAGAAGCATGTTGTTCATCATTGAAATCATAATTGGCAAAGGGATAGCATGCGGTAACTTATTAAATTTATCAATATTAAATGATTACGGTAATCAAAGAGGATGCGATGATAAACTTTTAAATCTAAAATGTGATGTGATAGTGCAAAATTTGAAATAAAATGAAGGAAGAATACAACCCCCAAATTTGCACTGTTACCCGCATTATGAAGGAAGAATACAACCCCCAAATTTGCGGTGATCTATCTTCTTTGGATTGTGGTGATGGAATAAGATGAGTTGCTTCTTCGTGAAATACCTCTTCAATCCTGTGTCTCGATCGTTGCACTAAAACAGTGAGAGGGTCAAATTATTTTAAACAAAACAAAATTCTTTTACCGTAATCGTTTAGCACGATCGCTTTTTATTTTAGAGAAGTAATAATAAGTAAAATTCAGATAGATAAATAATGATTAAGGTGTCGAAGAAATGAGAGTTTAGGAACCAAACAAAGGATACTCCAAAAGACTTGCGCCCCAGATAATGTTGCTTGCCAGTACAGGGGCCATTCCATTTTTTCTTTATTCCAAGTTTCTTAGATCCACAGAGGTCTTTTCCGGCTGAAAACCACCCCTGCAATATGCCTTAATTCGTTGTCCATTAACCTTAAATTTACGGCTTCCATCCTCAGTGATCAACTCCACCGCACCATGGTTGAATATTTCTTTAATGATGAAGGGCTCGGACTAGCGCGATTTTAATTTTCCAGGGAAAAGCCGTAGTCGTGAGTTGAATAATAAGAACCTCTACCCGACTTGGAGGTTCTTACCGCATATGTGTTTGTCGTGCCAACGCTTTGTGCGCTCCTTGTAAATTTTTACGTTCTCATATGCGTTAATCCTCCATTCTTCTAGCTCGACCAGTTGAAGTTTTCTCGCTTCTTCTGCTTTCTTCAGATCAAGGTTTAATTTCTTCACCGCCCACAATGCCTTGTATTCCAGCTCCAGAGGCAAATGACAGGCCTTACCAAAAACCAACGCATATGGTGACATACCTATAGGTGTTTTAAATGCAGTCAGGTAGTCCCACAAGGCATCGTCGAGCTTTGTTGCCTAATCTATTCGTGAAGGCCTTACTACCTTCTCTAGTATCAGCTTAATCTCTCGATTGGACACCTCGGTCTGATCATTCGTATGCGGATGGTATGCGGTGGCCACTTTGTGTAAAATGTTGTATTTACGCAGCAGCTCCTTAACAGTATGATTGACAAACTGAGACCCCTTATCACTTATTATGGCATGTGGGGTGCCAAAATAAGTGAAAATGTTCTTCTTCAGGAATTGAGAGACTACAGCTGCATCGTTTGCGGCGCACGCTACTTCCTCTACCCACTTGGATACATAGTCGATGGCTAATAAAATATATTGTTTACCGTTCGAGGGAGGGAACGGTCCCATGAAATCAATACCCCACACATCGAACAATTCAAGCTCCAAGATGGTGTTCATCGTTATTGCATGTTTCCATGAAATGTTACCTGTGTGTTGGCACCAATCACATTTCCTTGCATAGTCAGCTGCATCCTTAAACAATTTTGGCCAAAAGAATCCATTCTGTAAAACCTTAGCTGTGGTGCACTGTCCTCCAAAGTGCCCACCATATGGTGAGTCATGGCATTGCGATAATATGAGTTATTGAGCAACATTTGGTACACATAGTCGCAGAATCTGGTCTGCCCCCTTTTCATACAGATTCTACTCATCCCAGAAATATGATATTCTTTCATGCTTGAGCTTCCTCTGATGGTGGTAGGTGTAATCCTCTGGAAATTTCTTGCAAACCAAATAGTTGACTATGTCAGCGTACCATGACAGTTCTTCAATGTGGAACAGCTACTCATCTGGGAACACCGCATTTACTTCTGACTCATTGTGGTCAACCTCAGGATTTTCCAATCTGGACAAGTGATCTGCAACTTGGTTCTCCTTCCCCTTGCGATCAATTATTTCTATGTCAAATTCTTAAAGGAGGAGAACCCACCTGATCTCATTAGATACTTTATTGCCGAATGATCAGTATGGCATGAATTACCTTTGTTCCAGATGCTTCGAAATTTTCCAACACAAAAAATTACCACAAGAAGCTCTTTCTCTGCGGTGGTTCTAATTGGTCTGATGTAGGATTAACTTACTCGCATATGCGATGAGATGTAAGATTGTTTTTCTCTTTTGTGCCAAAGCTGCTCCCATAGCATACCCGCTTGCATCGCACATTATTTCAAAAGGCAATGTCCAATCAAGTGCAATTAACGCGGGTGCGGTAATCAGCGCATTCTTCAAAACTCTGAATGCGTTTAGGCAATTGTCTTCAAAATCAAATTTTCTATCACCCTCTAACAACACACTCAGTGGTCGTGCTATTTTGAAAAGTCTCTGACAAAGCGTCTGTAGAATCCAGCGTGCCCCAAGAAACTTCGTATTGCCTTCACGCTTGTTGGAGGTGGAAGTTTTCAATTGCTTCGATTTTTGCTTTATCCACCTCCAACCCGTCCCGGGAAACCTTGTGCCCTAACACTATGCCCTCTTTTACCATGAAATGACATTTTTCCCAATTAAGCACCAGATTCGTCTCTTCGCATCTCTTCAGTATCTTCTCCAGGTTGGCTAGACAAACTTCATAGGTGTTCCTTTAAACAGAGAAGTCGTCCATAAAGATTTCAACAGAGTCCTCAAGATAGTCTGAAAAAATGGCCATCATGCACCTTTGGAACGTGCTTGGCGCATTGCAGAGGCCGAACGGTATGCAGCGGAAAGCAAAGGTCCCATATGGGTAGGTGAATATGGTCTTATCTTGGTCTTCTAGAGCTATCATAATCTAGTTATACCCGGCATAGCCATCCAGAAAGCAGTAAAAGTCATTCCAGCTAGGCGGTCTAGCATTTAATCAATGAACGGTAGGGGGAAATGATCTTTCTTGGTTGCTGCATTCAGCTTGCGGTAGTCCATGCAAATGCGCCACCCAGTGACGGTTCTTTGCGGTATTAATTCATTGTTTTCGTTCGGGACTATCGTCATCCCACCCTTTTTCCGCACACATTGCACAGGGCTGACCCACGTGCTATTTGTTATAGGATAAATAATGCCCGCATCTAACCATATAATTATTGAAAAAACTCATTGTGTATTTAATAAAATATATGATATTTTATTCAAATTCATTATCTATAAAATATGTGATATTTTAGTTGCATTAACCACAAACGAATAAACTAACATCTAAGGTTATCTTTTTAACTTAAACATGTATGTAGAGACATACAGGTGGATCATGTTTACGTGATAACCTAAATAGTCTGTAGTAGATGGATAAGGTTAGGTACCTTATCCTGGTAACACTATGAATATGGCCAGCTTTGTAGGTGTTACAATTATTGTAAAGTGCTACAAATGATCTGATCCTGATCATTCATGTATAGACATGTGAACGAGAATATTCTATACAAAGGAGTTTGTATAAGACCGGACCACGAAATATTTAGTCTCATTATATAACGTCGTTCATAATAGAGACATACATTTCACAAGGATGACCATAAGTAACATGACCTGAATCCTGAGTGAGTTGTGAACTCCTGCCTATGAGGGTGGTCCTTTGATTTGTATGGATGAGAGTGATCAGATCACCAACTCAACAAGCCTACCATTTTAGGGATTCGTCTGATTGGGAAGTTAGGAACACAGCTACACAAGATCGAATTCACACCTTTCCTGAGGTCGGGTTAAGTAGATAAATTGCTCCCTTAAGGGATGATTTCGGATCTTGAACAATGTGGCACCACACTTTCTTCTGGCCCGAGAGGGGTTTAGTCATAGTTGAACTATGATCTATTGTTCATTAGAGGGATAAGTGGTACTTAAAGAGTTAGATGTAACTACAGGGGCAAATGATAATTTTAGCTGTAATTACCTGTAATTTATGAAGGGTCATCATACTGTTAATTGGTTATATCTAATGGACACAGAAATATATATGTAGTGCGAAGAGTGCAATTTTTGATCTTTAGTGGAGTGCTCGAAGAGTTCTGTGTGTTTGAGTTTTTTATAACATTCTCAATCCTTCCTCCTTACCATTAAGTTTTCCCTCAAATCCAAAATAGTCAGAGCCCACCACTCCTAGGTTCTCACCCTAAGAATATCGAAGAAATCATTGTGGTCGTGTTCGAACTTGTTCGAGGTTTTCTTGGAGAATGTCTTCAATAGGTTCGTGTGTTGTTCAAGGGAAGTCTTGAAGAAAGATCTTCAAAGATGAGGTTTCTAAAACCCTTTAATTAGCATGCTGTAATTTATAAATAAATGCATATCTTGTTTCTTGTTACTGTAAAATTTCATGTTCAATAAAAAATGGGATTTGGGTCGATATTGCTTCCGCTCAAGGTTCTCTTCTTTAAGAGTTCCTTCAGTTCGAACATGCTTTAAGACAATTTGTATATTCTCTACTAGTTCACGAATGAAGTGATGTTTGATATCAATGTGTTTTGTTCTACTGTGCTGAATTGAAATCTTAGAGATGTTTATGGCACTCAAATGGTCACAATACAATGTCATAGCATTCTGTGTGACATCATACTCTTTAAGCATTTACTTCATCCAAAGTAATTGTGTATAGCTGCTGCAATATATTCAGCTTTAGCTATGGAGAAGGAGATGCAGTTCCGCTTCTTGCTAAATCAATACACAAGATTGTTCCCTAAAAAGAAATAGCCACCTAAAGTGCTTTTTCGATCTTTTAAGCTCCCAGCCCAATTTGCATCACAATATCTTACAAGAGAGCCATCAATATCAAAAGAATACAAAAGACCATACTCATAGGCACCACTTATGTACTTAATGATTCTTTTGGTACCCAACAGATGATTGACTTTTGGCTTTGCTTGATATCTTGTACACACTCCCACGACAAAGGCTATATCCGGTCTACTAGCTGTAAGATACAAAAGACTTCCTATAATGCTTTTGTACAGACTTTCTGGATAATCTGACATGGGTGGGAGTAGAACTTCTTTTTGCTCTTCATTTTCAAGCCTAACTTTTTTTTTACTAGGGCCTTTGCATATTTGATTTGCGAAATAAATATACCATTCTTCAGCTGCTTAATCTAGAATCCCAAAAAGTAGGTTGATTCACTCTCCAAGCTCATTTCAAATTCTATCTACATTTGCTTGACTAACAGATCAACCAATTTCTGTGATATTCCTCCAAACACGATGTCATCCATATAAACCTGAGCAATAACAAAACTTCCTTTCTCTTTCTTTACATATAAAGTCCTGTCCACACCTTCTCTCATATATCCATTCTTTAGAAGCAACTCAGTTAATCGTTCATACCATGCATGGGAGGCTTGTTTCAATCCATACAAATCTTTTTGGAGTTTATAAATATAATCTTGACACATAGGGTCCACAAACCCCTTGGGTTGCTCGATGTAGACCTCTTTAATTAAGTCCCCATTTAGGAAGGAACTTTTGGCATCCATCTGATAAAGCTTGAATTTTAGAAGACATATAATGAAAGAACTTATGAAGGCTACGCAGCAGAAGTGGGTATCGTTCCCAATTTTAGTTTTCATGGAATTTTATTTTACAAAACAGAGACAAAATAATCATTAAACAATAAATTTCCAATGCTTGGAGTGAAATAAAATTAGAATTTAAAGAAATTTACCCTTTGAAGCCCAATAATTCTTCACGTGTTTCCTCGATCCGAATCACGAACCATTCATCCTTAATCTCGATCTCCAAAAATACGGGAACCCAAATAAAGATATCACCACTTGAGAACCTTATATATTCTCTTGAGATTGAGAATTAGCAGGAGTTGTGGGCTCTGCTAGGTTATTTGGGAAGAGGGAGGAAAGGATCTAAGAGAGGAAGGAGAAAATCTTCATTTTGTTCTCTGTGTTTTTGTGAATCCCAGAGCAAATCATTCTAACCATCAGAGAATTGAGGAAGAAAATGACAAAACCGACACCCATCCTTACGTAATGGTTAAGAGAATTAAGGGGAGGGATTTATAACTCCCTCCCTTTAATTAAGTTAAAATTTAATTTAATTTAATTTAATTAATAGTTATAAATATATATATAATAACTAACTTATTAGTATGTATAATATAACTATAGTTATAAATCAAATATAACACCATAACCTAAATAGTTTTTATTATTCCTCTCAAATACAACATAAATCTATATTTTAATTTCTCTCATTTAAGTTAATGAATTTTTAATATAAATCAACATTTTTTATCTAAATTACCAATTTATGAATTTCCATCCATATAATTAATATTTGGAATCATATTCAAATATTTAGTTCCTCTCAAATATAAACTTTATTAATGTATCAAATACATTATATTTATTATATCACATATAAAATTAGATTCTCCAATTAATTTGAACAATTCAAATTAAATCCAAAATTAATTCTCAATAATCCTTTCTTGAGCTATAGAGGGGACCTTATGGACTTGTAGATTGAAGCTCTGATGGTATTTGAATATATATTAAAACTTCTTTAATTAAATTATTCAATATCTATTAATTGTCAAGTAACTTCAGCTAGAGACCAATAGTTGCACTCTTCGCACTATAGATATGTTTTTGTGTCCATGGATATAATCAGTCAACAGTACGATGACTCTTCACAAATTGCTCGTAAGTACAGTTGGGTCAAAATTACCGTTTTGCCCCTGTAGTTATATCAAACTTTTTAACTACCACTGATCCCTTTAATGAACAATAAGTCATAGTCCAACTATGAACAAATCCCTCTCGAGCGAAGAGAGGGAGTGGCCACATTCTTCAAGCCTAGGAATCAACACTGAAGGGAGCAATTTATCTACTTACCTCAATATCAAGGAAGGGGTGAATTTTGTCTTGTGTAGCTGTGTTTCCAGCTCCTCAAGTAGACGAATCCCCAAAATGGTAGGCTTATTAAGTTGGCGATCTGGCCACTCTCACCCAAACAAATCAAAGGATCGCTTTCATAGGCAATAGTTCATAACTCACTCAGGATTCATGTCATATCACTTATGGTCATCATGGTAAAATGTAAGTCTCTATTATTAATGGTGTTATATAATGAGACTAATCATTTCGTGGTTTGGTTTTATACAAACTCTTTATATAGGATATCCCCACTCCATGTCTCTACATGAATGATCAGGATCAGATCATTTATAGTACTTTACAACACTTGTATCATCTACAAATGGGGTCGTATCTGTAGTGTCACCAAGATAAAGTAGTCAACCTTATTCATCTACTACAGACCATTTAGGTTATCATTTAAACATGATCCACCTGTATGTCTCTACATACATGTTTAAATTACATAAAATAACCTAGGATCTTAGTTTATTGGAATGAGTAAATGTTCATAAAATAACAATTATTTTGTTAATAACAATTTCTTTATACAATATTTACAAACAACAAGAATACAAGAGAGATTTAAGACATCTATCCCAAAAGTCTCCTGAATCAAGTGATATTTCCACTCTATATGTTTGCCTCTTCAGTGACTCTTAGGTTCCTTAGAATTTGCCACAGCACCACTGTTATCACAATAAAGTGTTATGGGCAAAGACATATTTAGAACAACTTCCAAATCAGTAAAGAACTTCTTAAGCCAAATAGCCTATTTAGCATCTTCACAAGAAGCTACGTATTCAGCTTTCATAGTGGAGTCTGCTATGCATCCTTACTTGATGTTTTGCCAAATTATTCAGAGTAAACACTGACTCTTATGTGGATTTCCGAGAATCTCGATCAATCTAAAAGTCAGAGTGCATGTATCTTGTAAAGATAAAATCCTTATCTCCATACACAAGCATATAGTCCCTTGTTCTCTGTAGGTACTTGTGGATTTTTTTTATCGCTGTCCAGTGATCTAATCCTGGATTCGATTGATATCGACTGACTATCCCTATTACATAGAAAATGTCAAGTCTGGTACATAACATTGTATACATAATGCTACCAACAATCGATGCATAGGGAATTCTTTTCATTGCCTCAACCTCTTGAGGAGTCTTAGGACACTTCTCTTTAGACAATACAATTCCATGCATGAAAGGTAATGAACCCTTCTGGAATTGTGCACCAAATATCTGACAAGCATCTTGTCAATATACGATGCCTGAGACAAGGCCAATCTTTTGTTCTTACAATCCTTGATGATCTAGATTCCTAGAACAAATTGCACTTCTCCTAAATCTTTCATTTAGAATTGGATGACTAACATTTCTTTACATCAGTCAGAAAACCTACATCATTCCCATTGAGTAGGATATCCTCTACATACAGCACGAGGAAAACTACCGAGTTATTAATGATTTTCTTGTAAACACAAGACTCATCAATATTCTGATCAAAGCCATAAGATTTTATCACAGTATCAAATCTTATATTCTAAGATCGAGAAGTTTGTTTCAGTCCATAAATGGACCGATTAAGCTTGCAAAACTTTTGCTCTTGATCTTGTTAAATGAATCCTTCTAGTTGATTCCTATAAATGGTCTCTTCAAGATTACCATTCAAAAAGGTAGTTTTGACGCCCATTTGCCATATTTCATAGTCATAATATGGGGCTATAGATAAGAGAATTCTAATAGACTTTAACATGATAACAGTTGAGAATGTTTCTTCATAGTCCTCTCCCTCAATTTGGGTATAACCCTTTGCCACAAATCTTGCTTTCAATGTCTGTAGTTTTCCATCTACACCCCTTTTCTCTTGTAAATCCACTTACAACCTATAGGTTTTACTCCATCAGGTTGATCTACGCTCCCAGACAGAATTGAAGTATATAGACTCCATTTCTTGATTCATGGCTTTAATCCATTCATCCTTGTCAACATCTTACATTGCTTGTTTATAAGAAAATAGATCTTCAAAACCATCATCAGTTATGATGTCTTGGGCTTCAACTGTTAAACCCATGTAGCGTATAGGTGGGTTCATAACCCTCCCACTACATCGAGGTAATCTCAACTCTTGCGATGTATTTGAATGACTAGATGAACTGATATCAACAACTTTTGTTGATTTATCAGCCCCTGCAACAACCCTTGTCGAAGTCTTAGTAGATTCATTAGAAATTTCATTTGAAACAAATTTTCTTCGTGGTTTATGATCCCTTATATGGTCTCCTTCCAAAAAGATAGGGTTTTTCGACACAAATATTTTATTCTCACTTGGATCAAAGAAGTACCCACCTCTCGTTTCCTTGGGGTAGCCTACAAATAGACATACTTTTGAATGAGTTTCCAACTTTTTGGGGTTTTCCATTAGCACATGGGCTAGACATCCCCAAGTTCTGGAGTGCCATAAACTACCTTTACGACCTCTCCATAACTCAAAAGCCACTTTAGAAACACTCTTTGAGAGAATGTTGTTCAAAATGTAAATAGCAGTCTCTACTGCATATCCCAAAATCGAGTCAAAAAGCTAAGCATAGCTCATCATAGACTAAACCATGTCCAAAGTGGTTCTGTTTCTCCTTTCTGATACACCATTCAGTTGAACTACACCGGGGCTGAGAGTTGGGACATAATTCCATGTTCTATCTTATAGTTCTGGAATCCTAAGTCCATATACTCTCCATCACGATCAGATCGTAGTGTTTTTTATCTTATTACCGAACAAGATTTCAACTTCAGTCTTATACTCCTTAAATTTTTCAAGTGCCTTAGACTTATGTTGCATTAGGTATAGATACCCATATCTAGAATAATCATCTATGAAATAGATGAAATATTCATACCCTTCTTGTGCTCTTACATTCATCGGACCACAAAGGTCTGAATGTATAAGCTCCAAGGTCTCTTTGACTCTATAGCCTTTTCCAGTAAAAGGTCGTTTTGTCATTTTTTTTTTCAAGGCATAACTCATATATAGGTAAAGAGTTTTTTTTTAAACCATTTAGAAGTTCACTTTTCACCAATCTCTCAATCCTATTGAAATTAATGTGACTAATCTTACATGCCAAATATGGGCATTTTCTTTAGGAGAAATTCTCGATCTTTTAACAGTTGTTGCTATTTTGAACATTTTAGTATTTAGCACGGATCTTGTAACTAACGGCCTTAGTACATATAAGTTACTTTCCATTGAACCAAAGCCTAGTTTCATTCCATTCTTAAAAATAAACACTTTATTTCCAGAGAATGATAGGGAATACTTTTGTTCAATCAAACAAAAAACAGAAATTAAGTTCCTCTTGATATGAGGAACTATATATACATCATCTAATAACATATACTTAAGTCTGCCTATATCAACAGCTGAAATGGCCTCACCAGTATCGACTCACAGAGTCATCTCTCCAGCTACTAATTGTCTATAGGAATTAAATCCCTAATAGGAAGAACATATATGATTAGTAGCACTTGAATCAACTATCCAGGCAGAATTATCATTCTCTACTAAGCACGTTTCCAAGACAAATAAATCAAATTTGTTTTCTTCGGAGTTCTTCCTTTTCTAGAGAGTAGTGGGATCAGCTCCACAACCCATATCATAAACTCCAAGTTTCATCTCAGAGGACAATTCTCGTTGATTAACTTCACTAGATTTAGCAACATTTACTTTCTCTATTTGTCGTTTGATATTCAATATGGATTAGAGTTTATCTAGGGAGCTAACATTACCAGTCTTGTCGTCATCAACCCCATTTAGCTTAAATTGTGAGAACTTTTGCTCAAACAATTCTTGCATTAATTGCATGATCTGATATGCAGTGACTATACTCTCAAATCTTTTGGCTAAGGCATTAGGTATGCTTTCCAAAATGTAAACTCAGGCCTTTTCGTTAGCCTTCATCCATATTTCATATGCATCACGAACATTTCGTGTTACATCGGGAGGACGATCCTCAATCATGGCAATGTTGAGGTCTTAACCATGAAAAAGTTTTAATTGAAACTTTCCACGTCGAATAGTTAAAATTGGTCAAACAAGTAGTGACAACTAATGGAAAAACACAATTTGACATTTTTGCTAAAAAGAAACAAATTGATATAAATTAGATTTTAGCATAACTCTAAAACATCCAATCAATTTTAGCATAAACTAAATGAACCCCATATAACATCTAATTTTTGCAATTATGCTTAATGATTTAGGACAAAAGCCACCGAAGGTAGTCAGTTGTCACTTCACTGAACTGAGACACTCTCAACCAATTGTTATACCAGAATAACTCTTATTTCCATAATAATCAGTCATCATTTATTTGGTCAAGAAATCATTAACTAGCTTAAAATTTCTTGTAAGTGTGACCCTTCATTTAGACCCTAGAGTTCTGCCTCAATGCACCAACCAAAGAGAAAAACCAATTGGAGAAAAAACTAAAGTGATGTGAAACCCGGATTTTCATTATTCCTTACTTAAGCAAATGATTAAGGAAATTAACTAAGTAAAAGTTAAATCCTATGTTGAAGTGAAGGAAAATTTCTAGCTGTTGAATAGATTTTCCTTTAGTAGTTTTGAATTAAGCTTAAATTGATGAAAAATTGACTAAGTGTTGGACTAGGCATTGCCATGCGTTGGCCATAAGATCTTGGAGAGATTATTTGGTCCAAGGGAGAAGTTGAAAAGGGAGTGACGCATGCCTTGGAGGTTAGACCAACGCATTAGGCTGGATTGATGCGTTGGATGCGTTGGATGATGGCTGCGTTGGATGCGCTGGATGTGTTGGATGATGGATGCATTGGATGCGTTGGATGCGTTGGATGATGGATGCATTGGATGCGTTAGATGCGTTGGATGATGGATGCATTGGATGTGTTGGATGCGTTGGTGAAAGAAGGAAAATAGAAGTGATGCGTTGAACATCCAAGAGTTTGTGGACGCATATGAAGGATGAACTCATGGAGGATGTCATCCGGACATGTGGCTTGTTAGGAAGAATTATTAAGCCTTAAGTAAAAGAGGTGGCAGCATAAGAAGACATACAAAGGTAAGGGCCTGTCTCTTATACACATCTAGATGTGTATAAGAGACAGGTGTAAGGAAGAGACACGTGGTCATGCGGCCAAGTAGGAGGTGTTGGCCATGGAGCAATCTTGAACGCCTATAAATAGGACAAAAGACTTCATTCTTCATATCACAACTCAAAATACATTTAAGAAGAGTCGAAAAGTTGAGGTAACCTTGTGTTGGAGCCAAATCCATGCGTTAGTCATAGAGGACGCATTGGACAGTGAGGTCTGAAGAGGACACATCAACTTGGGACGAGGAGTTCTCCCAATTTACTCGTGCGTTTGGAGTGATTCCAAAGCCACCTGAAAGCTCTGAAAGTCTAATTTTCAGGGTAGGGCTGCCGGAGGAAAAGCTTAAAGGGATCGGGCTAGAAACTGAGAAGAAGAGAGAAGAGTTAGGCTATAAGATCAGCTTGGGCCAGTCTTGAAGATTCTGTGATTCCGGCCAAACCACGAGAATTTATGAGCTCAAATTTTAGGGTAAGCTTCTTGAGACATTTTAGAATATTAATTTTACCAAGGAACATATAACTAAAGACAAAATACATCTAGAAAGACTTTGGACACAAAATTTGATTATAAAAATTACATTTATTTGATACACTAAAGTCTAAATAGTTAAATTGAAAGTTTAGTAAAAAAAAAATTAAAAATTAATATTATTTGATAGAGACTGATAGAAGTCTATCAGTGTCTATCAATAATAAAAACTAATAGAAATCTATCACTGATAGATGTTGGTAGAAGTCTATCAATGTCTATCAATATTGTAGAAGGAAGTATATCAAAATAAGGTTTATAACTATGAGTAATCTAAGATGAAAGTTGAATCTAGATTCTAGGGGTGAAAGGGGAGCTCGACATAGAAAAGGGAGCTACTAGAAAAGCTCCTAAGCAATCAAGGTGAGTGTTTACTTAGTTTTATGCGTTAATATATGGATAAATGCATATGTAAGTTCCAAATGCATGCTTATGATGTTTATGTTGTTGCCATGATATTGTTTGTGAAATTACTATGGAAACTGAGATTATACCCAGATTACATAAGTTAGCATGCTTAACAAAAGGTGCTTGGCAGGAAAATATAGTCGGCCTCGATCGGTAGAAAATAATAGTCGGTGACGACCGGCGGAAAATATAGTCAAGTACCTAAGCATGACTAGCGGAAAAAGAATTGTCGATGTGCACATTGGCGGGAAAAGTGGGTTATAGGAAAGTTTCCATAACAAGTTGTTATGATTGATAATATATCAATGATATGAACATACCAAGTATAGCATGGAACTGGAGGTTGATAATTGAATGAATGTACATATGATCATGCATAAGTAATACTGGAATTGTGATTATGTGATTGATTTCCCAAAAATATGATTTGCAAAGTGATTATTATTCGAAAAGAACCACTCACTGGGCTTAGTAGCTCACATTCTTCCAATGTTTTCTTATATCCCCCCCCCCCCCCCCCCAGGTAGCAGAAGATGAGGAGTTCCAGGGTGTTGCTAAGGTCAAGGTCTAGCACGTGCCACAGTTATACTTCCGGAGGGTTTTACAGTTGGTTGTTGTTGTAAACTTGTATTTAAGTCTGGGAGTTGTAAGAACATCACATTGTTGTAATGAAATGGGCCTACTTAATCAATTGATTATTCAATTTGTACATTGGTATCAGAGTTATTTCCACAAGAGTTATTAGGCAGTAAGTGTCAACAAAAGAGTTGATAATTGCTGCAGTCACGCCCTTTCTCAGGCTCGGAGGGTGGTCTGGGGTGGGGTCTGACAAGTGATCCTATCCATTTTTGGAGTTCACCTTGATATTGACCTAATGCACAAACCATCTGAAGGGGGACGCTCCCAAGGTGCCTCGAAGCTGTTCAAAAAGGTCTCACGGTGCAAACAAATGAAGGAGATCATAGGACATGTTGACACACATCCCTCTCTCACTTACTATAAATACTCTCTTCATTCACCTTCATATTGACCCACGCCAACACCATCCGAAAGGGGACGCTCCCAAGGCGCCTTGAGATCAAGCATGAGTCTTACGGTGTGAACATTAAGGGAGAAATGTGAGTGAAAATTGACGTATCGTATACATCTTTTTTCTCCCACTGAGTATTTAAAAAAACACTAGGATTTATTTAACTTAGAAAAAATTACGGCTAATTATTTTTACTAAGTGATTGTTTAAGTGTGCCCAAAAGTAACACTTACTTTGGATAGTTAAACAACTTTTATTAATGATCGTTATACATTTTAACAAACTTTAATCAACAATTTCATACTTGTAGCAAACCTATCTAGTTCATCTTTCCATGTCAGTTCCCTAGTAGGGGTGTTCCATTTCTATTAACTTAAATATCCCAGCCTAGACAGAAATAACCTTAGACAAAAGGTCCCTTATAGATATGTTTGTTACAAATTTAATATTTTATTTAAAATCAATTTAATCCCATTAAATTAATTAAAAGGATTAAACTAATTTTTAATCTCATTAGAAATTTGTGATCTTAAGTCTATGTGAATCATATTTTAAAACTATTTTAAAAAATGATTTTACCTAAGTTTGCATGTAATTTTGAATTATTGATTTTAATTTATAATTTCATTTAATTATAAAGATTATAAAATAAATGAAACAAATTAAAATCATATATTGCATCATATGACATACTTAATAAAATTATAACAATTATAAATTTATCTAAAGTAATATCATGCATCATGCAGTTCTCATTTCATTACTATACATACATATCACTTATATATTAAAGTAATGAAATATTTAATAACATACATTGCATCATTACATTCAACTATATATTATAACTCTTATAATATAAATGATGCATGGTTATGTTATATTAATGCATGCAAGTATATAGTATAACACTTATATTATATGATGCATGAGCATGCTATAAAATTAAATCATGCAACTACATATTATAACATTTATAATATAAATGATGCATGAATAATGCATAACCAATGGTGGGAATTTTAAAATTAGCATACATTATGACAGATATAAAATAATTAAACTATATATCATATTCATAATTTATACAGCAATTATGGATCGGGATTGGACTCCTAAAGCATTAATTAAATTAATATAACATTTATATTTATTTAATTAATCAAAAAACTAACTATTACATTAATAAATAGCCCAAGAAGTTCTATATAGGTGAATCGGGTCTTGAATTGCTCGAACCGAACCACCAAGCCCTCAAACCGGACCCGAACTACTCGAACTGACCAAACCGCAAGCGAACCAATCCAATCAAGAACTGAATTGGGTGAGAATCGGTTTGTTCTTTCTGTCTTGGAGCGTTGCAATGTTGTGTCCAACGTTCCAACGCTACAGAAAGAACAAAACGTTCTTCCTTATCGCAGTGTCGCAACGCTAGGGCACAGCGTTGCAACACTGCGGTACAGACAGCACTGTACAGCCATGATCTTCTTTGAAATTCCTCCATTTTTGGCAACTTTTTCTCCAGAAACACATCGGAACAACCATGAACAACCCAAAAACATTAAACTACATATTCGATCGCAAAGAATTATGCCCAAAACAGAGACCCTTACAAACCAATTTGTAAATAAAAGCAGTAAATTCTAAAAGGCCAATCCCGAAAACAATAACTGTAAACCATTCATCACAATATTTATCATATGAATACAGAATGCATAAGCCCACCAATGCTATAAATTAATTCTAAAAAATTAAAAAATCTGGACCAAAAACCCCATTCTGATATCAATTGAAAGAACTTGTGAAGGCTCCGCGGCAGAAGTAGGGATCGTTTCCAATTTTAGTTATCACAGAATTTTAATTTACAGAATAGTGAAAAAATAATTATGCATTAAACAATAAATTTACAACATGCTTTGAAGGAATATGAATTAAGGTTTAAAGAAACTTACCCTTTGAAGCCCAATAATTCTTCACATATTCCCTCGATCCAGATCACGAACCCTTCATTCTGGATTTCGATCTTCAAAAATACGGCAACCCAAATCAAGACATCGCTACTTGAGAACCTTTTGTATTCTCTTGAGATTGAGAATAGCAGGAGTGGTGGGCTCTACTAAGTTATTTGGGAAGATGGAGGAAAGGATCTAAGAGAGAAAGAAGAAAATCGTCATTTTCTTCTCTCTGTGTTTTTATGAATCCTAGAGCAAATCACTTTGACCATTAGAGAATTAAGGAAGAAGATGACAAGACCAACACCCATCCTCACGTACTGGTTGAGAGAATTAAGGAGAGGGAGTTGTAACTCCTTCCCTTTAATTAAATTAAAATTAAAATTAATTTATTTAATTAATAGTNGGGGAGTTGTAACTCACTCCCTTTAATTTTGAAATTTAAATTTAAATAATAATTGTATATATATATTAACTAACTTATTATATGTATATATAAGTATATGTTATATCAAATATATAACACATAACCTATAGTTTTTTATATTTTATCAAATACAATATAATCTATATTTGTATTGCTCTCAATTAATTATGAATTTTTAATATAAATCAAATTTATACTAAATTCAATTATATGGATCTCATCCATATAATTAATATCTTAAACAGATTCAAATACTTAATTCCTCACAAAATAAACTTTATAATGTATCAAATACAGTACATTAATTATATCACATATAATTATTTAATTAATTATATCATATATAATTTATTCATTCAATTAATTTGGACAATTCAAATTAATCCAAAAATAATTCTCAACAAAACCTTGTTGAGCTAAAGAGTCGACCTTATGGACCTGTAAATTGAAGCTTCAATGGTACTTGAATAATTAATATACTCTTTAATTAAATTACCCAACATCCACTAACTATATGTTACTCAACTAAAAACTGACAGTTGCATTATTTGCACTACAGATATATTTCTGTGTCCAATAGATATAACCTGTCAACAACGCGATGACCCTTCACAAATTGCTAATAAGTACAATTGAACCAAAATTATCGTTTTGCCCCTGTAGTTACATCTAACTCATAAGTACCACTGATCTCTCTAATAAACAATAAGTCATAGTCCAACTATGACCAAATCTCTGTGGAGCCAAAAGAGGTTGTGGCCACATTGTTCAAGCCCTAAAATTAGCTCTTAAGGGAATAATTTATCTACTTACCCCGATATCAGAAAGGGGTAAATTCCGTCTTGTATAGCTGTATTTCTAGCTCCACAATCAAACGAATCCCCAAAATGGTAGGCTTATTGAGTTGGCGACCCAGTCACTCTTATTCATACAAATCAAAAGACCGCCTTCATAGGCGAGAGTTCACAACTCACTCAAGATTCAGGTCATGTCACTTATGGTCATCCTGGTGAAATGTAAGTCTCTATTCTTTATGGTGTTATATAATGAGACTAATCATTTCGTGGTCTGGTCTTATATAAACTCTTTATATAGGATACCCCCACTCCATGTCTTCATAAAAATGATTAGGATCAGATCATTTGTATCACCTTACAATACTTGTAACATCTACAAAGAGGGTCGTATCCGTAGTATCACAAGGATAAGGTACCCAACCTTGTCCATCTACTATAGACCATTTAGGTTATCATTTAAACACGATCCACCTATTTGTCTCTACATACATATTAAATTACATAAAATAACCTAGGATCTTAGTTTATTAGATTGAGTAAATGCTCTTAAAATAATAATTGTTTTTTTAATAAATATTTGTTTATACAATGTTTACAAACTACAAGAATACAAGAGAGTTTTAGGACACCAATTTTCTACTATGGAAATTGTCTACTATGGTTTAAACTCAGCATTGCAAACAACAGTTAATGTCGCTACAGCAAGCAGACTGTTGGACAAAACGTATGTTAAAGCTAAAAACATTCTTGATCGAATCTCGAAGAATCATGAAGATTGGAAAGAAAACTAATATAGTTAAAGGTCAATTGACAGACAGAGTAATGATGCCATCGCATCACTTCAAACGCAAATGAGCGCAACGACCATCCTACTACAGGCAATGATTATGAACAAATCTGGCACAAGAAATGGGCAAGTGAATGCAGTTACACATATGACTAATGAAATTTGCATTCTTTGTGAAGAACCTCATTCTTTTGAGGTATGTCTGTGCAACCCACAATCCGTTTACTTTATTACTACAACCATGGTTGGTGAAACCACTCCAACTTCTCATGGGGAGAAAATCAGCAACTGCAAGCCAACTTTATAACACCACTAAAGATGGACCACTGGGTTCCATCAACAAGTAGCAAGCTTATCTCAGCCACCAACCACCTCACCTTTGGAAAATTTGTTGAAGGAATATATACAAAAGAATAAATCAATCCTCCAAAACTAAGCGATGTTGATTCGCAACCTTGAAATTCAATTGGGAAAAATCGCAAGAGAATTGAGGAATAGACCGCAAGGTTCACTTACAAGCAACACCGAGATCCCTCACAATGTGGGGAATTCAGGAAAAGAACAATGTTAAGCAATGACATTAAGGAGTGGACGCATCACAATAGAAATCGTGAAGGAAAAGTTAAACAAATCCCCTAAAGAAGCATAAAAATATTCGTCTGATAAAATCAACATTTAGCCATCGCAAGAAGCTCAAGAGCAACTCAAAGATGCATCTACAACAGCTTCTACATCAAATGAGGTACAACTACCTCCATTTCCACGGAGATTAAGAAAGAAAAATGATGAATGCTAGTTTCAACACTTTCTAGGAGTGTTAAAACAACTGCACATTAATATCCCACTCATAGAGGCGTTGGAACATATGCCAACATATGCCAAATTCCTAAAGGATATTATATCTAAAAAGACGAAAATAGGCAATTATGAGACAGTGGCCTTAATGTAAGATTACAACGCAATAATTCCTCCAAAGATGCGAGATCCAAGGAGTTTCACAATTCCTTACTCCATTGGTGGAATTTATATCGTCATGCCCTATGCGATCTGGGAGCAAGTATTAATCTTATGCCCTTGTCAATTTTCAAACAATTGAAAATTGGAGAACTCATGCCTACCACAGTTACTATAAAATTAGCAGATCGATCTTTAGTGCACCCAGAAGGCAAGCTCGAAGATGTGATGGTTAAATTAGACAAATTCATTCTACTTGCAAATTACATCATATTAGATTATGAAGCAGAAAAAGACGTGCTCATCATTCTGGGTAGACCATTTCTATCTATGGGCAGAACCCAGATTGGCATGCATAAGGGAGAAATTACGATGCAAGCCAACGGCCAAAAATTGAAATTCAACACCTTGAAGGTAATGAACTACCCAGATGAGAACAACGCATGTGGGGTAGTTGAGTTCGAAGAAGAATGGACTTGCAAGCTTGAACTTGAAGTTGATAAAAACATTGAATGGGAAGATGCGGCGACTGTAATAATCGAATCTTGTTATGCAGTGAGAGAGATACAGAAGAATTTTGAACCATTAAGTTTGGAAGATCGATAAGGCAAAATTAAGCCTTAAGCCTTCGCTTGAGCAGTCACCAATGCTGGAATTAAAGGCCTTATCTACCCATCTAAAACACGTGCTCCTTGGTTAGGATGAAACCCTACTAGTCATCATCTCAGCTACACTCCCAAAGGAGAAAGAAGCTAGCTTCTTGAAAGTTCTAAAGAAATATATAAAGGTAAATAGGATGGACTATCGCTGATATCAATGGTATCAGTTTGTCCTATTGCATGCACAAAATAAGATTTGGGGAAGGAAAAAAAGGATTTGTAGAGCATCAACGTAGACTGAACCTTGCGATGAAAAAAATTGTTAAAAGGAGATTATCAAATGGTTGAATGCAGACATTATTTTACCATTTCCCCATTTTTAATAGCACGTGGGTTAGTCTTGTGCAATATGTTCAGGGAAGAATGATCGTTGTCCCCAACAAGGACAATGAATTGATTTCAATGCAAATAGTTATAGGGTGGAGGATATGCATGGATTATAGGAAGCTCAACGCAGCGACCAAAAAGGACCACTTTTCCTTGCCATTCATTGACCAAATGCTAGACAGATTAGTAAGGAATGAGATCTTTTGCTTCCTAGTTGTCAACGCAGGATATAATCAAATCATGATCACATTAGAAGATCAAAAGAAGACAACTTTCACATGTACATATGAGACATTCGCCTTTCGATGCATGTCCTTAGGATTGTGCAACACACCTTGCACCTTTCAGAGGTGCATGATGGCCATCTTCTCTAATCATCTCGAAGATTCAGTAGAAGTATCTATGGATGACTCCTCGGTTTATGGCAAGACATACGAAAAATGTCTAGCAAACCTCGAGAAAATTTCTCAAAACCAATGCCAAAGCCAAAAAGGATTTTGCTTTGTTTTGGAAATTTCTCAAACCCAAAGCCCATTCATGAAAAATAAAGTATAAGATAGTTTTGGAAATGAGTAAGGGTTTTTTGGAGAATAAGTTTGCTACAACGACAAACTAGAAATATTTTGATGGGTAGAAGAGTAAAACTAAAGAAAGCTTTGGTCCAGCAGGTTGAGTTGAAAACACTCTAAGAAGTCTAGGTGACGTGTCAAAATGATCAAGATTTATTAAGACTAAGTATATGCTTGAGGACAGACATTGTTTTAAATTTGGAGGTGTGATAACTTGAAGAAATACAAGTTATTCTGCCTCTTTTATCTAAAAAAAAATAGGAAAAATCTCTGAAAATATGACTACTTGATAAGGAATTCATGAAAATAATTACATTAGATCAAACACACACAAAACCTAATCTGTCTACAAAAGGTTAAAAATCATACTTTGTTTAGTGTAGAAAATATGTCGACAGATCGCATATGTCTCAATGCCAATATATGATCGCATAGTTGCCAAGTCGATGGCTTCAGACGATGAGATATGACATGATGTGTGGGTGGTGGAAGTCAAATCAAAGGTAAAGTTGGTAGCTGATAAGAAAGCTTCATTGTAGAACCAATGAACTTCTGACATGCAGCAGGTGGTGCATCAGGTTATGGAATTTAATGCACCTTATCAGCACAACCATTAGTAAGAGAGGAAAAGCTGTCTCTGAATGCCTATAAATATGCCATGAAATCGATATGCAAAAACACGCGAGGCAAATAGAAAAAAACTCTGCAAAAATTTCACTCCTCTTTCCACCATTTGAAAATCTTGAGGGAAAACTTAAGAATCACCTCTGGAGACAGAATAGGAACTTCATTCTCAGCACTCCTAGTGAAGCAGTCATTGATAAAGCTACAGAATGCAAGAAATTGCACACCATGGCTTGTTTCTCTATCTCTATTTCCTATCTCAGTGTATTTATATTGTATAAACATTGAAAGACCTCTTTCCTCAATATGAATACATATTCAGTTCATTTCTCATCCATCTTTTCTATTTTCATTATGAGTCACTAAACCATTTATGGGTTGAGAAGCATTTAGCTAACATGAATTAAGTAATATTTAAACCATGCATTCTGCTTGTTTTATCCATACTTATTGAAACGCTTAAATAACTCGAGAGATTATTCTAAGTAGATTAAATCTAGATTTGAAAGAATTAGAGATTTAGAACTCATAAAGTGAGAAGAAATGTTCTTTAAAAATAAAGAAATATCTTTGGCAATATACACTCATCGCATGCATCCTATAAATAGGATATTGTGGTTATGTACGTTGAAAGGTGTAAGTTATAATATCGAGTGTACTGCTTGAACGCATGAGTTATATATTTGCTTAGGAAATTTTATTGAATATTCTTCTCGATCCTATCATCTCTCATTTTAATTTCACATTCATTGCATATACTGTTTCACTTGAAGTGAAAAATCCCATCACATCCATTACTAAAATTAATCTTAGCATTAGAATAGCATCAAAATCCATCACCTGTTTAGTGTTCAAATTGCGTCAAGATCATAACATTAGTTGTCAGCGCATTTACAACAAAGCAATCTTTGAGTTCGATCTTGGACTCACTAGGACTCTATTGAGCTTATACTTGGGTTTAACTAGATAAAATTGTGCGTTAGAACTCAATTTTCAATATTTATTACATCGCATGGTATGAATGCATCGGTTGATTATTGATCTTATGATCATCTTCATTGTCCGAAGCAGACTCAGCTATAATGTTAAGAGAATTTTCATTAACATTCTGTACAACTTTCAGTTTTGACTTTAACTTACACACATCAGTCGTGTCTGTCTCATTCTCATCTTCCTTTGAGTGAGTAACAGGTTTCCCACCATTTGCATCATCAATAATAACATTGACTGATTCCATGGAATATTTTGTGTGCTTAATGTAATCCTTGTATGCACGTTATTGGCAAAGTACCCCAAAAAAATTTCCTCGTCACTCTTTGAATCCCATTTTTCCTTTGGATCACGGAAAACTAATATGTAGCATGGACTACCAAAAATATGAAAGTATTTGACATTAGACTTTCTCCCCCTCCAAATTTCATAATTTATGCAGTCAATACTAGGACAAAGAGCAATTTTATTATGAATATGACACGCAGTACGGAAGGCTTCAGCCTAGAACTGAAAAGGTAGAACATCTGCATGATTCATAGACCAAGCCATTTCCTGCATAGTGTTCGTTGCTATCGTGATTCGCTCTAGGAGTGTTTTCTATAAAATAAATTGGAAGTATAAGTTCTAAGTATAAGTGATGCATTTATGCTTTGATGCGTTTAAGTAATTGTAACGGGTTGGGGCGTTAGATATATGCAGCAGAACGTACACAACTCCTTCTAATGACGTTCAAGTTTTCATAAACCAGACCCAAGTATAAATCTAATTTAGGTTCCTAGTAAATCTAGGGTCGAACTTAGGGATTCAGTTAACCAAACGCAGACCTTACGTTGTATCTCTATAGGGGTTTTCCTAAATAAATGTGAGAAATGGGTTATTTACACTAAATTGTTGTGCCTGTGCAAGAGATGCAAAAGAGTTGAGTAGTTAGTGATAGATCATGTGAGAATGGAGTTCAATGTAAGTAAATGCGTCAGTCTAAGATGAATGTACACAACCCAGGATGTGATGTGGATGAGATGAAGTGATTTGCTTATCTTTTGTTGATGCGTTATACTTCATACAACATTTCTCAATGCAAATAACATACAAAACCTATCTCTAGGATGCATGCATCTAACATAGAATGCAACAAACACCAGTAATTCTATCTCTAGCTGTACTAGGCATCCTACTTGATGCAGCTTGGTTATTATTTCGAACAATCTAAGTTAAAGATGATTTTTACCAATTTTTCACGTTGGCTTAAGCATTGAAATAAAGTTTGCATAAAGTGTTAATGCATTCAACATAAACAGGAGACAAACAGGGGCAAAGTGTGATAAATCAAAGAAACGGAATCTTTACAAACGCAATATTTAATCAAATGAAATGAAAGCGATAATTGAGATGAAGGAAACTAAGTCAAGCCAAAGAATACAATCTCTTGTATTTCTTTGGCTCAATATCGTTGTGTACAATCACTTGTATAGGAATTGGACGAAGTGTCTTTCTCAAGATTGGCTTCCTCCACTCCCTGACCGACAGTGGTGGTGGTTCTCAACCCTTCTGATTGCCTTGACACCACAGCACGACTTCTAAAAGACTAAGACTATGACTACACTATATAGAGAGTAAGGATCATGATAAATTCCGAGCTCTTTGATTCTAGAGGGACTTCATCTATTTATAGGCGTTGGTCATGTCCACTTGGTGAATGGGTAGCATTAAAGTCCATGCCCTGGTCAGCATTAAAGTCCATGCCCTGGTTAGCCGCCTGACTTTTAGAAGCTTTTAAGACGCTGCCTGCTGCTTGGAAGCTTTTCAAACGCCGCCTGCTGCAATTGCCTATGCTTGCAAGTGGTGACGTGACACAATCAGCCTGGATTAATGAATCTTCTCTGCGTTAAACTCCCTCCGACGCATGGCCCATATGTTAGAGCTTTCCCTGCAGCACTTGCTAATGTGTTAGCGTTAATCCTTGTGTTGACATCCTGCAATACAGTGCATTAGCGCTGCGATATTTAGTAATAAGACTTTTTTTACATGAGTTTGCTAATATTTAAATAAATCCATGTGTTTCTTCTGAAAATGAGGAGAATTTATCATTAAAAACCTTAGTTGTTCCAACTTAAGAGCAAAAATAACTTATATTTCTAAGTATTATCACATAGTGTGATTATTTCATTCAAAAACGGCATTCTGTCGAGGGGTGATAGGAGAAAAGAACTCATGATGAATGCCCTCGGAAGAGCAAAATTCAGAAAGTTGACTATTTTCAAACTCCCTTTTATGATCGTTGCAAAGACGAAAAATGTTGAGTACTTTTTCTATATGCAACAGAAGACAAAAAAAGTTTTGAGAACTTGAGCAGTCTCTAACTTTTCCCTTATAACTCAGACCCAAGCATATCCTGAAAAGTCATGGACAAAAACCATGACATGTTTCTTCTTGTCGAGACTTTCAACTTGCATGGGTCCCATAAGATCAACATGTATTAGTTCAAGTATACGGTTTGCAACAGTTACAAGAATAGGTCTATGAGACACCCTTATTTGCTTGCCTGCTTGACACTCTCCAAAAATAATTCTTTCTTGACCACCAACATTTGGAATACCGATCACAACCTTTTTGTTAACAACCTATTGAATAGCCTTGATACTTACATGACCCAACCGTATATGCCATAAAGTGGTTTCTGCTATGTTGAAATCCCAAACCCAGCAGAAAAACTTTTAAACCATTTTCAGATTTTAATAACAAATTAACAGGGAAAATAAAATCTAGAAACCCATACTTTCGTTGACGACTCTGGAAGGCTTCACCAACTTTTTGGATCTATGATCTTGATTCTTCTTGCAAAACAAGTGAACACCACTAAAAAGGTTTCACCGATATTCTCTTTGGGCTAGTGAGATAGAAGAAGGTGAGATCCTTGGAGGAAATTTTCTTCAGACAAAAATCTCAGAAGACCAAAAGCCAAACAGATCAAAAACTTAATTCTGTGATATAGAGAGAATTGAGAGAGAATAAAGTTAGGGAGAAGATCTCTCACCAACTCTCATATAATTCCCCAAGTTAGGAAGTTTGTTATAACTAATTTATTTTAAATAATTTATTTAATTAATAAATTAAATAAAATTTAATTTATTTAATGAAACAAATATAAATTTATGTAATTTTTAAAAAATAAATTAAATCATTATTAATTAATAATAATTAAATATCTAATATTTAATTAAATGTGTATTAGAATCATATTTTAATACATCACTCTCTCATAACCTGTAGTTGTAATTCATTAAATTAAATAATTAACTAATTCTCCAATTAATTAATCATTAAATTAAATATCACGTATTTAATTTAACCTTATAATTGAATCATGTTCAATTATTTTTCTCTCATATTACCTATAGTTTTAGCAATATGAATTCTATTCATATTAAATTTAATATTTGAATTCCTTCAAATATTTAATTTTCCCAGTAAATTAATTTGCTAATCAAATTCAAAATAAAGTTATATTATAAAGTTTAATTAAAATATAAACTTTATATTATAATGTACCACCATACATTATATTCTTTCCCTTAGTAAATTTGAACATTTTAAATTACCTTAATACCCTTTACGAGCTACCAATGGGACCTAATGGACCTACAGATCAAAAGCTCCAATGATATGATATTATTTGGCTAAACTTATTAACCAAGTTAATCAATATTCGTTAACTGTGGATACACTGAACTATAGACCCACGTTGCACTTTTCTCGCTGCAGATATATTTCTGTGTTCACGAATATTGACCAATAATAGCAAGTCAATCCTTTACGAGTGTTCGTAACACCAGCCCGATCAAACTATCGTTTTACCCTAGGTTATCTTTACATCCTTAAGTACCAGTGTTCCTCTAATGAACATCCTGTTTGTAGTCCAACCATCAAACAGAAATCTCTCTCGGGCCAGTGAGAAGTTAAGGCCCTTTGTTCAAGTCCCCAAGAAACCACTTATGGGAACACTCATCTACTTACCCTAAAGTCAGGAATGAGTGAATCTCATCTCGTGAAATTACGTTTCCAATTCCCCATTCGGTTTTGTCCCCAAAATGGTAGGCTTATTGAGTCGACGAACTAGGCACTCTCACCCATACTAATCAAAGAAAAATTCCTCATGAACAAGAGCCCATAACTCAGTCAGGATTAAGACTAAGTTGCCTAGGTCATCCTAGTGAAATAGAAACTTGACTAGTCAATAGAGTTACAGCTAGTGGTTACTTTTTCATGGTCTGGTCTTATGCAAACTCATTGCATAGGATACCCCCACTCACATGTTCCCTACACGAATGTGTTGGATCATTTTATTTGTATCAAATATAAAGTGGGTTGTATCTATAATATCATAAGGATAAGGTATCCAACTTTATTCATATACTATAGATCCTTTAGGCTGTATCTTGAACACTAATCCCTGTATGTTCGTATATACAATTCAAGACATATACAACAGTCTAGGATGTTAGTTTACTATATTAAAGTTATTTAGTCAAGATAAATACATGATAAATAATAAATATTTATTGTAATAACATTGATAATATTTTCTTAATGATCGGTCAAATGTTACATTTACTATCTACGAGTTTTAGGGTATAAAACCCAATAGTTTCATAATGCTTAGAAACAAAAAATTGTTGCTGAGAATCAGAAGATGTCCATAAATAGCAATAGTTCGAAGATCTCTTAGCAGTCATGACAAGAGATTTGGCATTATCCATGACAACACACCCTTCTTTTGTAAAATTTACATCTAGCCCTTGATCACATAACTGGCTAATACTAATCATGTTTGCAGTCATGCCTTCTACAAGCATTACATCCTCAAGCACAGGCAAGCCAAGATAGTTTATTGTTCCATTTCCAATGATTTTCCCTATTGCTCCATCACCAAATGTAACTTGTCTTAATCCTACTTTCCTGATATCAGTAATATAGCTTTTTTCTCCTGTCATATGTCAAGAACAACCACTATCGAAGAATCAATCCCCAATTTTCATTACAGGAGAATGAGATATTCTACTATTTAAAATGAAGGGCTGTGAAGCTCGAAGTGGAAGCGGATCGTGTCCCAATTTTCATATTAACAGTGAACTAAAATTATGGAGATTAATATTATGCAAGTTACCATAATGTACAGCAAGCTTAGACTAAATACAGAGAAGAATTTAGGGTTAGTCACACTTACCCTTCAAGCCAAAAGAATCTTAACAAATTCCTCTCCAACTGATCACGATCCCACCTAGCAACACGAACAAAATCAGAAACTCCACCGAACGAGAATACTACCACAAAAGAACCCTTGGTATTCTCTTTTGGGATTGAGAATCTACAGTAATTGTAGGCTCTGAATATTATTTTGGGTGAGGGATAGAGTAATCCTTTTGGGAAATTTTTCAGTGAAATTTTTTAAGCAATCAGATCGATTGAAAAATTTCACATAGACTCTCTGTGTTTTTGGGAGAAGATGAAGAAAATCCAACTGCCCACTTTCACACGTCAAAAATTAAAGAGATATGTGAAGGGAGTTAACATGACTCCCTCCCTGATTTAAAATAATATATAATAATAATATATATATATATATATATATATATATATATAATATATATATATATATTTACTAATCTTATTCATACTACAGATATATTTCTGTGTCTAATGGATATAACGAGTCAATAGTGCAAGATTATTGGGATTGGTGTTCTAAATCTCTCTTGTACTCTCGTAGTTTGTAAACTCTATATAAATAAATTGCTATTATTAAAATAATTTCTATTTTATGAGCATACACTCAATCTAATAAACAAAGATCTTAGGTTATTTTAGGTAATTTAAACATGTATGTAGAGACATACAGGTGGATCATACTTAAATGATAACCTAAATGGTCTGTAGTAGATGGATAAGATTGGGTACCTTATCCTGGTGACACTACGGTTATGGCCTGCTTTATAGATGTTACAAGTGTTGTAAAGTGCTACAAATGATCTGATCCTGATCATTCATGTGGAGACATGTGAGCGGAGTATACAAAGAGTTTGTATAAGACCGAACCATGAAATGACTAGTCTCATTATATAACGCCATTAATAATGGAGACTTACATTTCACCAGGATCACAAGTGACATGACCTAAATCCTACGTGAATTGTGAACTCCTGCCTATGAAGGCGGTCCTTTGATTTATATGGGTGAGATGGCCAGTTCGGCGACTCAATATACCTACCATTTTGGGGATTCGTTTGATTGGGGAGTTAGGAACATAACTACACAAGACAGAATTCACTCCTTCCTTAATGTCGTGGTAAGTAGATAAATTACTCTCTTAAGAGCTGATTCTGGGGCTTGAACCATGTGGCCACACCCTCTCTTGGCCCGAGAGGGATTTGGTTATAATTGGACTTTGACTTATTGTTCGTTAAAGGAGTTCAATTAATTATTCAAGTACTATTGGAGCTTCAATCTACAAGTCCATAAGGTCCCCTCTATAGCTCAACAAGGATTATTGACAATTAATTCGGATTAATTTGAATTGTTCAAATTAATTGATAGGATTAATTTTATGTGATTTAATTAATATAATGTATTTGATACATTATAATATAAAATTATTGAAAGGAATTAAATATTTGATTATGATTCGAATACTAATTATATGAATGAGATTCATATAATTAAATTTAGTATAAATATGATTCATACTAAATACCATGAATGATTGAGAGGAATTAACACTATAGGTTATATTGTATTTGATACAATATAAAAAAAATATAGATTATGTGTTATATCTGATATAACATATAGTTATATATACATATAATAAGTTAGTTGTTATATATATACAATTATTATTTAAATTAAATTAATCTTAATTTAAAATTTCAAAATTAAAGGGAGGGAGTTACCACTTTAAAATTTCATTTTTTTCATCTTCTTGAACACATAAGGTCTGCGCAATTCTGGATCCTCAGAAGAACTCGTCCAATGCATTTTCTCACAGAATACTCCCCTGAGAACATTCCCTCTCAAACTCTCTCCCTTTTTCCAAAAGAACACAGAACCAACACCTCCTGTGATTCTCTTCCCATACAAAGAATACAGAGAAAATTCTTGTTGTGGTGTCCTATACGAATTGTTCATGACAAATCGAGGAGGGATTTACATGAAGAACGGTTCTTCAAGGGTAAGCAATTTACTAACCTTTTTCTCTTATTTCCTTTGTTAATTAGCATGCTATAACGTTTTCACTATTAATGCATAATTTTTTTTGTACTGTAAATTTCCAATCCTGTGAAAATAAAATTTGGGATCGATCCCGCTTCCGCAGTGGACCTCAGGCATGACTCACATACAAGAAAAGAATTTTTTGTTATCTTTTCCAGTAAAAGATCTTTTACTCATTTTGCCTTCAAGACATGACTCATATACAGGTAAAGAATATTTTTCTAACTCGCTTAGAAATCCATTCTTAATCAGTCTCTCAATCCTATTGAGATTTATGTATCCTAATCTTAGGTGTCAAAGATGGGCATTTTCTTTAGGAGAATTTTTCTATCTTTTATTCTTAGTTACCATAGTTTTAAACAGTTTAGTATTTAGAAGAGCTTTACTTGCTAACGGTCTTATAGCATATAGATTATCCTCCAGTTTAGTAGAACAAATATTAATACCAATTTTGTAAATAAACGTTTTATTTACACTAAAAGATAAAGTAAAATTTTATTCAAGAAAACACTTTACAAAAATTAAGTTCATCTTTAAATCAAGAACTACATATACATTTTCTAACAAAATATAATTTTTCTATAAAGTAAGCTGGAGTCCTCCTACCGCCCTCGCAAAGACAACGTGCCCAGTTCCGACACTCATCATCATCTCACCAAGTGTCAGTTGCTGATAACTTGTAGAAATACAAGTTATTGTGGCTCATAAGTTGGAACAATTAGGATATTTAATGATAAAATCTCATCATTTTTAGAAGAAAAGCATGGAATTACTCGAACATTATCAAACTCATGCAAAAGAATGTTTATTGATAAAGTACTGTGGCACTAACGCATGACATTGCAGGATCTCAACAAGAGGCTAACGCATGATTAAGAAAAGTGTCGCAGGCAAAGTCTAACGCATGGGCCATGCGTCAGAGGGATTCAATGCAAGGAAGATTCATTGATTAAGGCTGTTTGTGTCAAATCACCACTTGCAAGCATGGGCACCTGTAGTGGGCGGCGTCTGAAAAGCATCTGAGTGTCAGGCGGCTGACCAAGGTATGGACTTTTATACTACCCATCATCAAGTTGGAGAAGACTAACGCCTATAAATAGAAGAAATCCTACCAGAGTTCAAAGATTAGAAGTTCAAGTTCTCAACTCTCACTTTTAGTCTCAGTGTTAGCTTAGTCTTAGTTTTAGATCTTTAGAACTGTGTTGTGGTGCCGAGAAGTGCAAGAGGGAAGAGAACCACCACCATCGCCGATCAAGGAGCAGAGGAAGCCGAGCTCGAGAGAGACACTTCTTCCATTTCTTACACAAGTGGTTGTACACAACTAAAATTGAGCCAAAGAGGACAAGAGATTATACTCTGCGGCTTGACTCATTTCATTTCTTCTTACTTATCGCTTTCATCTTTTCATCTGATTAAGTATTGGTTTTGTAAAGACATTCAATTTCTTTATAAATTCACATATTTGATCCATCATACTTTGCCATTGTTTATTTTCCTCATGCATCTATACTTCATGCAAAATTTCATTTCGAACGCTTAAGCCAACTAAATCAATTGGTAAAAGCATCTTTAGTTTAAACTATTCGAAAGAATAAGTAAGCCAGCATCAAGTTAGAACGCCTAGTACATCTAGAGATAGAGTCACTGGTGTTTTATTGCATCCTGTATTCGACGCATACATCCTAGAGATATGTATTGTATGATATTCGCATTGAGAAGTGTCGAATAGATTCACGCATAACGGAGATAAACAAATCATCTCATTCGCATCATATTCTTGTTCGTATACATCCAACTTAGATCGACGCATATCACTTGCATCAAAATCCATTTTCACACGACCCATCATTCTCTACTCGACCCTTTTATATCTTCTTGCACACACACACAACACCTTAGTGTAAATAACTCGATTCTCCATACACTTAGGACATCCCTACAAACGTTACAACGCATTGTCTGTGTTCGCTTTAATCCGAATCCCTAGTTCAACCCTGGACATACCAAGAACCTAAGTTGGATTTATACTTGGATCTAATTTAGGAAAACTTAAACGTCAATAGAAGATTGTCATGCGTCTGTTACACATCTCTAATGCATCAACGCGTTACTAAAAAATCAATGCATTAGCACATCAACGCATCATATTTTTCCAATTATTTTATACAATACACTTCTAAGCTCGAATCACGAAATCAACGGAACAAGTTTTTGGCGCCGTTGTCGGGGATTCAGCAACAAAACTAACCAGAAATTTTGCTTGTATCTTTTGTAGGAACACTTCCGATGAGGGAGTATTATGAGCTAAGCCAAAGCTTGTAAACATTTAGGAGCCGGGAGAGCACTCCTGAACTTGTAAACGACCCCGAAGTTGAAAGGACCTTCCGACGAAGAAATCGATCAAATCGTCGTCGTAGGTTAAGGCAACAACTGCTCAGACAACAAACCAGACAACAACAAATGGCGGACGAACAGGTAAATCAAAACTTAGCTCAACAGCTAGACCACGCTGCACAAAATCCTATCATAATGGCAAACAGTAGTACGCGTCTCATGAGGGAGTATGCATCTCCTGTATTGTATGATTTCTCACCAGGGATCAAATATCCAATGCCAGATGGGACAAGATTCGAGATGAAATCTTTGATGTTACAAATCCTCCAGACAGCTGGACAATTTAGGGGTGCTCGAGGAGAAGACCCTCACACCCACATCAAACGTTTCCTGGAAACGTGCAACTCATTTGTGATTCCTAGAATCACCTCAGAAGCTATCAGGCTATCTTTATTCCTATATTCTCTGCGTGACGACACAAAGCAATGGGTAAGTTCTTTGGAGCCTAGTGAGATCATAACCTGGGAAAAGTTAGTGGAGAAATTCATGCAGAAATACTTCCCACCCACCACCAACACAAGAAGATGGAGAGAGATCATGAACTTCGAGCAGGAAGAAGCTAAATCCTTGAGCGCTGCATGGGAGCGTTTCAAAGGATTAGTCAAGAATTACCCCAATCATGGATTACTGTTAACCATCCAGACGGAGACTTTCTATGGTGGATTAAACAGAGCATCTCAGATGGCACCAACACAGCTACAGCTAGTGGTATCATGGAAAAATCTTATACTGAAGCTAAGGAAATAATGGACCGCATTGCCAAGCATAATATGGAATGGGTGGATGATACTTACGACGCAAGAGCAGAAAGGAAGAGGCGATCTCAAAATGTGAATTCTATTGATTCTAATGCAATAGCCACGCTCTCTGCACAAGTGGCTACTATGACAAACCTTTTGCAGAACATGTCACTAGGGAACACATCAAATCAGCAAAAGGTAAATCAGGTAGAAACATTCGTACAGCCCATAGTTAGCTGTCTGGGTTGTGAAGATCCCCATTCCTACTCTGATTGCCCATAAAATCCGCAATCAGTATGCTTCATTAAAAATAACCCATTCTCAAACACATATAATCCCGGATGGAGGAACCATCCAAATTTCTCTTGGACAGGTAATCAATAGGAGCCATACCACCCAGGGGTGAACCAGCAGTAAAGCCAAGGAATTTATCGATTGAAAACCTTTAATAGAAGAGGTAATCAATAGGAGCCATACCACCCAGGGGTGACCTTTAATAGAAGAGGTCATGCATCGAGTTCAGCATCTTCGATTGAAAACCTCTTAAAGGAGTTTATCGCCCAGAACGATGCATTGCTAAAAAGTCAGGCGTCGTCCATCAGAAACTTGGAGATACAGGTGGGGCAGATTGCGAGTGAGTTGAAGAATCGGCAGCCTAGAGACTTTCCCAGCAACACGAAAACCCCGAGGAATAACAATGAAAAAGAGCAATGTCATGCAGTGACATTGCGAAATGGCAAAGCTCTTGAAGAAAGAACCATAAACCCAAGAGCCAACAATCCTTCAAAAGAACTCAACACACGCCCAACGGCATTAGAAGATCAAGAAGAAAGGACGCCCGAATCCACAAGCCATTCGAAGCCAAGCACGTCTAACGCGGGAAAACCTGCGGTGCCGCTGTATACACCATTCCCTAGACGCTTGATGAAGAAGAATGACGAACAGAAATTTAAGTGTTTTCTTGAACTCCTGAGGCAACTGCACATCAATATTCCACTTGTAGAAGCCTTAGAACAAATGCCAAAATATGTCAAATTTTTTAAGGATATTTTGACAAAGAAAAAGAGAGTCAGCGAGACGGAAGTAATTGTGCTAACGCAAGAGTGCAATGCGTTAGTCAGCAACAGACTACCCAAGAAATAAAAGGACCCGGGAAGCTTCACAGTCCCATGCTTGATCGGAGGGTTGGATGTGGGACATGCATTGTGTGATCTGGGAGTAAGCATTAACTTCATGCCACTCTCAATCTTCAAGAAATTAGGAATTGGTGAAGCACAACCCACTTCTTTAACTCTTCAACTCGCTGACAGGACGATCAAGTACCCTAAAAGAAAGATTGAAGATGTTCTGGTAAAAGTTGACAACTTCATATTCCCAGCGGATCTCATCATCTTAGACTATGAAGCAGATAGGGATGTACCAATTAATCTTGGATGACCCTTTCTAGCCACTGGGAAAGTATTAATAGACGTGCATAAGGGAGAATTGACCATGCGCATAAGCAATCAGAAAGCGAAGTTTAATATGTTAAACGTATTAAAGTTCTCAAATAATGAAGAATGTCAACTAAACATAATAGATTTGCTTGAAGATGAAGCGACCCAAGTTTGCAAGGTCCTTGCGTTAGAAGAAAACATGAAAGAACCCGAGCCGCCAAGTCTGAGTGAGCGGCGGACGAAACCAATGCGTCCATCACTAGAGGAACCACCAGAACTCGAGCTGAAATCGTTACCTAATCACCTTAAATATGCTTTTCTTGGAACAAACAAAACCTAACATGTAATTATTTCCATGAATCTTACCAAGCCTAATGAACATTCTCTTTTGCAGATGTTGCAAAAGCACATGCGTGCAATAGGTTGAACGCTGGCTGAAATCCGTGGCAGCAACCCATCTTACTGCATGCATAAAATCAGGCTGGAAAAAGGGAAGACTGGATCGATTGAGCCTTAACGAAGGCTAAATCCCATAATGAAGGAAGTGATCAAGAAAGAAATCTTAAAGTGGTTAGACGTAGGAGTAATCTACCCTATATCCGATAGCAACTGGGTAAGCCCAGTTCAATGCGTCCCCAAGAAAGGGGGAACAACAGTGATAGTCAATAGTAACAATGAGCTCATCCCTTCAAGGACTGTCACAGGCTGGCGCATCTGCATGGACTATAGGAAACTCAATGCGGCAACCAAGAAAAACCACTTCCCTCTTCCCTTCATTGACCAAATGCTTGACAGATTGACTGGAAAAGAATTTTATTGTTTCCTTGATGGATACTCTGGCTATAACCAGGTTTTAATTGACCTAGAAGATCAGTAAAAGACAACATTCACTTGCCCCTTTGGAATGTTTGCATTCAGGCGCATGCCCTTTAGGCTATGCAATGCATCTAGAACATTCCAAAGGTGCATGATGGAAATTTTCTCTAACTTCTTGGAAAAGACCGTTGAAGTTTTCATGGACGATTTTTCAGTCTTTGGAGACTCATTCCAATCATGCTTAGATAACTTGGAGGTCGTCCTCACTCGATGCGAGGAAAAAAATCTTGTGTTGAATTGGGAAAAATGTCACTTTATGGTGACTGAAGGCATTGTTTTGGGCCACAAGGTATCTAAAGCTAGGTTGGAAGTTGATCAGGCCAAGATAGATGTCATGGCTAAACTTCCTCCACCATCAAATGTAAAAGCTCTACAAAGTTTTCTAGGATATGTTGGCTTCTACTGAAGGTTAAAGGATTTTCTCAAATTGCGCGACCTCTGAGCGCATTACTAGAAGCGAACTGGCCCTACGAATTCAATGACGACTGTTGCGACGCATTTGAAACACTGAAATATGCATTGGCTACAACTCCGATATTAATAGCACCAGATTGGACGCAACGTTTCATTCTAATGTGCGACGCAAGTGATGTTGCAGTAGGTACCATGTTGGGGCAGAAGAAAAAGAATTTGATACACCTCATCTCTTATGCATCCAAGACACTTAACGACTCTCAGCTACACAACCACGGAGAAAGAAATGTTGGCTGTAGTGTTTGGCATCAAAAAGTTTAGATCTTATTTAGTTTGTGCGTCAGCAACCATCTATACAGATCACTCAGACATTAAGTTAATTGATGGGTGCTGCTATTGCAGGAATTTGACATCGATATTTAGGACAGAAAGGGGACTAAGAATTAGGTGGCCGACTACCTGTCCAGATCAGAGAATCAGGAAATACAAGACCAAGAAAATGAAATCAAAGATGTATTTCCTGATGAAAGCTTATTCAGAGTTGAAGGCAGGGAACCTTGGTACTCAGACACTTCAACTCTCAGCAAAAGAAACGGTTGGTACCTTACTTAACTACCTAACTACCAAGAAATTCCCCCGAAATACCAAGCAATTCCGGGGAACCTTACTTAACTACCAAGCAATTCCCCCGAACACTTCAACTCTCAGCAAAAGAAACGGTTGGTACACGATAGAAAATTTTTTTTTTGGGATGAACCGTTTCTCTACAAACAAAGCTCCGACTCCATCATGCGTCGATGCGTTCCGGAGGAAGAGACAACGCATCCTGGCTGAGTGTCATGACTCTCCATATGGAGGGCATTTTGGAGGACAATGAACCGCTGCGAAGATTCTTCAAAGTGGATACTTCTGGCCCACTCTCTTCAAAGACGCAAGGGAATATGTTCGCAAGTGTGACCCTTGCCAACGCACCGAAAATATCTCATCAAGGGACGCAATGCCTCTGAACAATATTCTTGAAGTTGAATCATTTAATGTCTAGGGCATTGATTTTATGGGACCTTTTCCCCAGTTCTGCGGTCAACAATATATCCTGCTTGCAGTAGATTACGTATCAAAGTGGGTGGAAGCAGTAGCTTGTGCCAGAAATGATGCATCGACTGTTTCTAAGTTTCTTACCAAGAACATTTTCACACGCTTTGGAACACCAAGAGCCTTGATAAGTGACGAAGGTTTGCATTTCATTAATCGCATCATTTCTAAATTTCTTGCCAAATATAATGTCAGGCACAAGAACGCTACTGCATACCACCCGTAAACCAACGGTCAAACTGAGGTATCAAATCGAGAAATAAAATCAATACTAGAAAAAGTTGTCAACACATCGCGGAGAGACTGGGCACAGAGGCTGGATGAAGCACTCTGGGCCTACACGACTGCCTACAAGACCCCCATAGGTATGTCTCCATACTCCTTAATATTTGGAAAAGCTTGTCACTTACCCTTAGAGTTGTAAAGAAGCTGAATTTAAACTTGGACGCCGCGGGCGATCAACGCAAACTTTAGCTCAATGAGCTCGAGGAATACCGATTGAACGCATACAAGAACAACAAGCTCTACAGGAGAAGACCAAACGTTGACACGACCAACACATTAGTAAGAAAAAGTTTGTTGTTGGCCAAAAAGTTTTATTATTCGATTAACGATTATGTTTGTTCCCAGGAAAATTAAAGTATTCATGCCTGTCACGCGGATGACCCAGGTTCGATCCCCTACAACGGCACCAAAAACTTGTTTAGGAGTGTATTGTATAAAACAATTGGTGAAATGTGATATGTTGATGTGTTAGTAACGCATTGATGTGTTAGAGATGTATAACAGAATGCATGACACTCCTCTATTGACGTTCAAGTTTTCCTAAATTAGATCCAAGTATAAATCCAACTTAGGTTCCTGGTAAGTCCAGGGTCGAACTCAGGGATTCAGGTTAAAGCTAATGCAGACAATGCGTTGTAACTATTGTAGGAATGTCCTAAGTGTATGGAGAATCGAGTTATTTACACTAAGGTGTTGTGTATGTGTGCAAGAAGATACAAAAGGGTCGAGTAGAGAATGATGGGTCGTGTGAAAATGGATTTTGATGCAAGCGATATGCGTCTATCTAAGTTGGATGTACACGAACAAGAATATGATGCAAATGAGATGATTTGTTTATCTCCGTTTATGCATTAGACTCTATTCGACACTTCTCAATGCGAATATCATACAATACCTATCTCTAGGATGTATGCGTCGAACACAGGATGCAATAAAAGTATGGGGTCATTGTGAATCCTGGCTAAAATTTACGGGGTCGTTGTGAATCTTGGCTACATTTAAAGATACAAAAGGCATTGGTAATATTGTTGAAACATACAATTTATTTATATTAGTAATCCATGCATTATTGGTAGACCCCGGGTTTCCCATCCCCCGTAAACCCTGGATACACAAATAATATTTATAAATCACTGAACAAACTACTTATACTAACTGGTAGTATAAACAACAAGTACGGGGTCGAACCTTAGGGAAGCGCGGAAGATTAGTTCCTCGAAGCGCATTTTCAATTAAAATTGTGGGGGGGGTTGGTGTGGATTGATAAGTCGAATTACAAGAACATAAAATGCGAGAAAATAAAATATAGAAATGCAATTAAAGGAAATGACCTAGCTAAGAGGAATTGGAATTGGCCAACGCAATTTTTGTTCATCGAGTTATTTAAATGCAATTTTAGTTTCTTGACTATGCCTAGCCCAATTGATGAAAATCCCAATCAATGGTCCTAATTACCTAATTAATCAACATGTATAGAAAACGAATCCGCTCCATACAAATTAATAGATCGCATTAAGTTCTAGAGATAATGCTAAGATTAGCGTTCGACTTCCAACGTCTAATCAAACATTCAATGTGGTTTCTCTCTAGGTTGATAGGAGCAATACTATTCTTTTTAGGTGACAAATCTCAGGCCTAATGAATCGCAACCCTAACTAACCTATTGCTTCTATTGAGATTAATCTATAATTAAATGTCACATATTACAAGTTATCTCCAAGCATTCAAATTACATAACAAATTAATGGTTATCAATTAATAACAAAATCATGCAATTCATAAACACAAAATTTAGATTGAAACCCATTGACAAGAATAAAAAGATTACATTCAAACAAAACTCCCAAAAGCTACATTGTTCCAAAATTTTGTAAAGCAGTAAATAGCTAGAATTTACCTTCCCATGGAGACGGAGAAGACAAATCCTGTCATCGTTCCATTAATTGCATGAGATGATGAGAAAAAGGGAGAAAAATACAAGTGGAGAGGTGAAAAGAGGAGAAAATCGGCATAAGAGGCGATTGGGGGTCGAATTTTTTGCCCTAAATCGAAAAACGGTGTTATATAGCAGGCAACACAGCGTTGCAACGCTGCATAGATAAAAATTGGAGCGTTGCAATGCTACTCTACTCTCCAACAACGAGTATCTACTGCCTTGTAGCGTTGCAACGCTCCATCTAGGGAAATTTTCGTCCTTTCACGTTCTTTTGAAGCCTGATTGCTCAACTTAATTCCTAATTGCTCCAAATTTTAAGGAGTAATATAACATGCAATAGAAGAATTCATAATGAATAAGCACTTTAACTACACTTAATTTGAGTTTTAAACATGTTGTTCATGGTATATTCATTAGAGGGTTTGAACAACACATTACCTTTGTAGATCTCTCCATGAATTCAATAGAATTTCCACAAATTTGAATTTGATCCTTCAAGTAGATCACCACCAAGATCTTCTCCATTAATCTCAAGAAGGAATATGTGGTGGAAACACTCAAATTGAGCTGAATTGATGATGAACTTAGGTGGGTTTTGTGGTTTTTCAGTTTTGCAGCAACTCTGGTATAAATTCAGATTTCCCTCTCAGTTTCTTTCATGAAGCTTCAATATATAGACTAAATTCATGCTGGAATGAGGGTTGCATGTAGGGCAGCTCCTACTTGGAGTTAATTGTGAAGGAAATCGGAATCACAATTTTCATGAGTAGCGGAAGCAAGACTATTCCAAATTACAATCATGAATCAACAAATCATTTACAGTCGACTTGCAAACAAATAGTTATGCGATTGTACAGAGAAATTACAACATGAATAAATACAAATGAATAGAAAGCAAACATTACACACATCGGCAGAAACGTCTCCACGCTCCGATGTGTGACCGCTCGAACAATCAGCAATCACGAACGCTCGATCTACACGACCGCAACACCACACGAACACAGCAAGATCACTTTGCACTCGTCCTCAATGATCTCCTCAGTCAATAACTCCTCCGCAACACGAACGAACACCGCGCTCGTCCTCAACGACACGAACGGCCTCCACAGCACCATGAACGGCCTCCAGAAAACCTCGACGATGTTGAGTTAAGTCTGACACCACCAACAAGGCGACCTTGGTATTCTCGGTGCAAGAATGCAAAGGGTGGGTTATGTTCGGACTCGGTATGAGGCAGACGAAGGAGGAAACACCAATCGCGTTCACGACTGGGCAAGTGGGAGATGACTAAGACCTATCGTATAGGTCAATGCCCAATCGTTTAGATAAAGCTATGCAATCGTGTAGCAAAAGCTATGCGATTATTTAGCTCTATCGTTTAGCTCAATCTGTCGCGTACAGACTCTACACGATCGTTTACCTTGGGCTAGCGATCGTCTAGCAAAGCTATGCAATCGTTTAGTAAAAACTGCACAATCGTTTAGCTCGCACCTGCACGATCGTTTAGCACGCCCAGCCATCATTTAGTAAATCTGACAACTTACGTGAGTTTCTTTTCATGGAGAGAAAACTCAAAATCCTTTTCAAAATTTTCTAAAAACTTCCTTTTTCAAATAGGAAACCAATTTTCTTTTAAACTCACGGTTACCATGATCCAATAACCACCCATTACTTTGGTTATTTAAAAGAAAAAGTATTAATTATCCAATAATTAATATTATTATAAATATAAATGGTAACCAACTTATCATACTATATTTATAACCTATAGCTTTAATATTTCATCTCATGAAACATATAAACCATAGTTCTTTTTCTATTCCATGGTACTCAACGTAAAACTCATTTACATCAATCCTCCACTAGATGTATCTTATACATCATACTAATTATATCATATATAATCAAAATACCTATTGTCAATTTGAACATTTCAAATCAACACCAAGAAATGATCCTCAACAGAATCCAAGCTACCAAGAGAACCTCATGGACTTGTAGATCCGAAGCTCTAATGGTACGTGAATAACTGACTAAACTCTTTAGTCAAGGGATTCATCATCCGTTAACTACTAGACACTCCACTAAAGACCGACAGTTGAACTCTCCTAAATACAGATATATTATGTGTCCATCTTAACCAATCAGCAGTGGACAACCCTTCACAGATCGCTCGTAAGTACAGCTGGGCAATTAACCGTTATGCCCCTATAGTTACATCTGTTTCCTTAAGTACCACTGATCTCTCTAATGAACATAAATCATAGTCCTACTCTTCCAAAGAGAAGCTGTGGCCACTATGTTCAAGCCTCGGAATCAGCCCTTAAGGGAGCAATCTCTCTATTTATCTCTGCTTCAGGAAAGAAGTGAATTCCATCTTGTGGATTGAGTTCCCAGCTCCCAGATCAGACAAGTTCCCAAAAAGGTAGGCATGTTGAGTTGGCAATTTAGCCATTTTCACCCATACTAATTAAAGGACTGCCCTCAAAGGCAGAAGTTCACAAACACTCAAGATTGAGGTCGTGTCATCTATGGTCGTTTAGGTGAGATGCAAGTCTCTAGTATCAACGGCGTTATATACAGAGTCTAGTCATCTCGTGGTCTAGGTCTTATACAAACTCTTTGTATAGGACACTCCTGTTCCACGTCTCCACACGAATGGTCAGGATTTACCATCTGTAGTAGTTTACAACACCTGCAAACCTCTACAAAGTGGGTCATATCCATAGTGTCACCAGGATCAGGTATCCCACCTTAATCCTTATACTACAGACTAATTTAGGTTATCACTTAAGGCATGATCCACTTGTATATCACATATACATGTTTAAGTTCACATAAGATAACCAAGGAACTTTGTTTATTGGATATGAGTAAATGCCAGAATTAAATAACACTTGTTTTATTCAATGAACAATGTGTATCTTCAAAAAATAACAAGACTCCGGGAGAGTTAAGACACCAATCACAACAATCTTCCACTTGTCCTAATGACTCGGGAGACTAATGTACAATACAATATAAAAATGTACAATATACAATAAACTAGGACATACCCCAGTATCATCTCCCACTTGCCGAAGACAATATGCCGTATGTCCGGTAGACCCAGACTATCAAGGTGACCCTCAAACACGTTAGTCGTGAAAGCCTTTGTAAAGGGATCAACATCGTTGTATCCCGTAAGGATCAGATCCTTAGCTTTAAATACAAGCATGTAGTCCTTTGTTCTCCGAAGATACTTGAGGAACGTCTTGACCCATTCATCTTTGTCAACATCCTCCATTTCTTTCTTAAAAGACAACGGATCCTCGACCCCATCATTCTTAATGACGTTTTGGGCTTCAGTCAAACCCATGTAGTGATCCGGTGCATTCATAACCCTCCCACTACGTCGAGGCAATCTCAATTCTTGAGCCGGTTGACTAGACATCCTGATCTCAACAACTCTTGTTGATATTTCGGCCTATTCAAAAACTCTTGTTCAACCCTCAACAGTCTCGGTCTCACTTGAGATCTCACGTAAAACAAGCTTACTTCGTGGCTTATGATCCCGCATGTGATCTTCTTCAAAGAAGATAGCATTAGTGGAGACAAACACTTTATTCTCATTTGAATCGTAGAAGTATCCTCCTCTCGTTTCTTTAGGGTAGCCCACAAAGAGGCAAACCTTCGAACGTGATTCCAACTTCTTTGGGTTAGTCGCTAGCACATGTGTCGAACAGCCCCAAATTCTGAAGTGGCGTAAACTACCTTTACGGCATCTGCATAACTCAAAAGGTGTTTCAGAAACACTTTTCGAGGGAAAGTCGTTCAGAATATAACATGCAGTCTACACTGCATAACCCCAAAACGAGTCTGGAAGATGAGCATAACTCATCATAGACCGAACCATGTCGAACAAGGTCCTATTTCTCCTTTCTGATACACCATTCTGCTGAGGTGTACCAGGGGCCGAGAGTTGGGACGCAATCCCATGTTCTATCATATAGTTCTGGAATTGGAGGTTCATATACTCTCCACCACGGTCAGATCATAGTGTTTTTATCTTCTTACCTAACAAATTTTCAACTTCAGCCTTATACACCTTGAACTTGTCAAGGGCTTCAGACTTACGTTGCATTAGGAAGAGATACCCAAACCTTGAATAATAATCTATGAAAGAGATGAAGTATTCATACCCACCTCGAGCTCTAACATTCATCGAACCACAGAGGTCTGAATGTACAAGCTCCAAGGCTTCCCTGGCTCTGTAACCTTTTCCAATAAAAGGTCGTTTGGTCATCTTACCTTCGAGGAATGATTCACATACCAGCAAGGAGTTTTCTTCTAAACTCTTTAGAAGTCCACTTTTCACCAACTTCTCAATTATATTGAGATTGATGTGACCTAACCTAAGATGCCAAAGATGGGTGTTTTCCTTCGGAGAAACCTTTGGTCTTTTAGTTGTTGTTGCCATACTGAACATTTCACTGTTAAACAAGGCTTTTATGACTAACAGCCTTAGTATATATAAGTTATTTTCCATTGAACCATAACTAATTTCCATTCCATTCTTGAAAATAAACACTTTATTCTCAAAATAGGAGACGGTATAGCCTTGTTCAATGAGACAAGAAATCGAGATTAAGTTCCTCTTAATATGAGGAACTACAAAAAAATTATCTAGTAACAGATAACGTTTCTTGTCAACAAATAACTTCAGCCTGCTTACAGCAACAGCTGAAACAACGTCACCATTACCGACTCGAAGAGTCATCTCTCCCTGTGACAACATTTGCCAGGAACTGAATCCTTGGTAAAAGGAACTGACATGATTGGTAGAACCTGAATCAAGGATCCAGGCAGAATCATCATTCTCTACCAGACATGTCTCCAAGACCAATAAATCATATTTACTGTCTTGTCTCCTCTTTTGGAGAGTAGTGGGATGGAGGTCGCTTGCCACGAAATTCGTTTCACACGATTCTTTCCACTGTAAATAATCGGTCATTTTGAAAAGCTTTAAAGGGAAATACTAACGAGTTGCTGAAAAAAAAACACATTGACCTACATTAGGTTTTAAGCAAATACTCATTGTAAAACAAAAAAAACATCCAATAAGGTTTTAGCAAAACTAACATGAACCTCGTGTGACATTTAGTTTTGCAATGATGCTTCAAAGGTTTAGGACAAAAGTAGCCGAAGGGAGGTCAGTTATCTCTCCTCTGAATTGAGAAGATCTCAACTAGTCATTAATGCCAAAATAACTCTTGTTCCTATAACGACTAGCCATCATTGATTTGGCCAAGAGATCATTAACTTACTTAACAATCTCCCGTAAGTGTGACCTCCCATTTTAAGCCCTAGAGGTCCATCCCAAAAGACCAATCCGAAGGGAAAAAATCTGATTGGGGAAAAACCTAAAGCGACCCTATTCATTTCTGGAGTTCACCTTGATATTAACCAACTGCACAAAACCCATCCGAAGCGGGCCACTCTGAAGGCGACACAAGGGCGTACAGAATGATCTCACGGTGTGAACCAATGACGGAGACCATAGGATGTGTGGCACACACCCTTTACCCACTTACTATAAATACTCTCTCTGTCCACTTTGATATTGACTCATGCAAACACCATCCAAAGAGGGATGCATCCTAGGGCATCTTGAGGCCAAGCATGAATCTCACGGTATGAACATACAGGGAGAAACGTGAGTGGAATCATAGACATATCTGATATGCCTCCTCCTCCCACTGAGTATTTTAACCTAGGGTTTAGCTTACTTAGAAAAAACACGGTTAAAGATTTGAATTAAGTGACTTTTAGGTTTTCCCAAGAGTAACTTTTACCTTGGATAGTTGAACAACTTTTGATCATCATCCATTAAACTCTTTAACGGAGTCTTTGACCAAAACGTCGCATGCTTGTTGAAAATCTATCTAATTCACCTTTCCAAGTAGGTTCCAAGGTAGGGGTGTTAGTTTCCGTCAACTTAAGAACCCCAACCTAGCCAAAACCCGCTTTAGACAAAAGGTCACTTATAGATAGGTTTACAAGAAATTTAATCTTTTATTCCAACCAATTTAATCCTATAAAACCGATTTTAAAAGATTAATCTAGGTTACTAAACTCTTTAGAACCACTTGAACTTAGGTCTATCTCAAACCAATTTTAAAACCCTGTTAAAAACTTGAGTTCACCCTAAGTCCGCATGCAACACTGAATTATCGATTTTAGGTCTAATTTCCTTTATAACACTTATAAACGGAAACAACCACAATGCTAAGCTAACACATGCAAGCTATTTATAATGATTATAAACAGCCTAAGTATCATGCTCAATACATTATCCATTCGTTGCTACTTCTTTTATATAACACTTATAAAAAAAGGGCAATGAAACAAGCAAAACATGCTTCCATTCACCCTTAGACTATAACATTTATAATAAAAGGATGATGCATAATAATGCTCGATGCATGCAAAATATAACTCTTATATTTCATGATGCATGCGCATGCTTTCAAGTAATTTCTTCATGCAATATTATAACATTTATAATACATGATGCATGAACAATTGCACAACCTAAGGTGGGTTTTTAACTATATGACAAATACTTTGACATATAAGAACCATACATCACATGTATAAGCAATAAAAGTTGATGAACCAGGTAAAATTGCTTTAAAATTCAAAAAGGAAGATAACTATTACAAAGACAAGGAGTCTCCGGTTCAAACAGGCGAATCGAGTCTTGAACCGCTCAGCAAAGAATCACTTCTCCAACCATCCATCGTGTACTAAGCTCCCCGCATCGTCTACACGATAAAATAAACTCTTTGCTCTATCGCTTACCACCGCTCTAGAGTTAAACGATCGTTTAGCATTACTATACGATTGTCTAGAAAAATCCAAACGATCGTGTATCTTTACTAAGCGATGAAGCTTGAAGTACACGATCACTTAGCGCGCTCCGCACGATGCCCACCTTCCGCGATCGTCTAAGCGACTACGATGCCGCGAAGCACCATCGCCTAAACGATTGCTTAGCTAGCATCTCCGTATCGCATACGTGATGCGTTATTTTATTATGTGGAAATATGGATGATATGGGTTGGTGGATTGGATTGTGCACTCAAGTTTCCCCAGTGGAATTCAAGTGTAAATTCCCCTGAGTTTCTTGGTAAGTCCAGGGTCGATCACCGGAAGTTGTGCAAATAGATTGCGTTGATAGTTTTTGGATGAAAACTTTGCAGTAATCGGGTAAATAAATGAAGTGTTTGGTTTGTTGTTTGCGTTGATAAAAAGAAAATAAATAAATGCGGCGGATTTGAGAAACGAAAGTTGAGTTGATAGATGCAATGAGTATGCGATGAACGGGTTGAGAAGATCTTTAGCTAGCATTACTTGGGAATGCGTCAGACTATGCGATCATGTTACTACTATGCACAGCAAGTCATTTTTCAATGTAAATACGATGCTCCTAAATCTAGGACACAAGTGTTGCATGCAAAATGTCCATAGAGCTTATTTCTAAGTCTCTACTCTTGTCCTATGCGTTGATGCAAAATGCATGAAAGTAAGGTGACCGCATACAATCATATCTCATTGCTAAGATGCATGTGATGCATTGATAACAAATAGTGCTCATGCCTAAGCGCCTATCTCTCATTTATGCGTTCTAATCTGGTTCTTCCAAACCTAGATTCTGACCTAACCTTCCAAGTCTAGATCCTGTCCTTAGACTACCCTCCTGAGTATCTCTACTACACGAATGAAACATACATAAACAAGATAATCGCAAAGAATGAAGATTCCCTCGTTGTGCTAGCTAAATGCTTCTCTACCCATTCAACTAATTTAGCTACTCATGCGTGAATCACAGAGAGTAAACAGATATAGAGAAAGAAATTCCATTCTTATAAATAAGTTAAGTACAAAATACCAATGAAAGTTTAAGGTAGAGAGCCTGGTATCAATTCCTTGCTGACCGAGGCTTTTTACACTGGAATCTCTATTCTGAACTAAAGATATTCCCACTTCCACAGAAGTCGGCCCTCTCTCTTCCTTTGTAGCTTCTGGCGCTCTCCCAAGCTTACCAGAACGATCTACCAGCATAACTTCTTTCTCGCGTCCGCCTTAAAATGAAAGAAAACTATGAACAGAGGCGTGAACATGTAAAGTGGTGAACTAATCGACTGCTTAACCCCTTTTCTGAAGAATGCACTTGGTATTTATAGGGCATCAATGGTGAAAGGCGGCTTCTCTCTCCT
>NC_052357.1:1807417-1808488 GCF_009727055.1 Benincasa hispida
GATCGCGCAACCAACGCCATGCAATATGGTAAACGAATTACCCCGTCGTTGAGCATGAGCTAAACGATCGATTAGAAAATACAATACGATCGTCTAGAACGAAAAATCTAAACGATCGATTAGTAAAATCCCTATGATCGTTTACCTAGGGCTACACGATCCGACCAACGCTTTATTTTCTTCTTCGTTGAGAACAGCAACGTCATGCGCTGAAGCTTCATCACGAACAACTCGATGAACTCGAACTTTTTGAATTACAGACTCGGATGCAAAGTTAATTTCGCCTAAAAAACATAGGGGCCTTTACAATTAATAATTTGTAATACTGAAAGCTTTAACAAAAAGGAAATTTAAACCTGAAATAAGACGTTCATCACGTTCATCCACAAATGCAGAAAACAGTTAACTACAAATGCAGAAACCCACCGCGATTGTAAAAAGTGTTCAATTCAGATCTGTAATTTAGAATATCAGAGAATCTGGCTCTGATACCAATTGAAGGAAATCGGAATCACAATTTCTATGAGCAGTGAAAGTAAGACTATTCCAAATTACAATCATGAATCAACAAATAATTTACAGTTGACTTGCAAACAAAAGGTTATGCGATTATACAGAGAAATTACAGCATGAATAAATACAAATGCATAGAAAGCAAACTCTACGCACATCGGCAGAAATGTATCCACGCTCCGATGCACGACTGCTCGAACAATCAACAATCACAAACACTTGATCTACACGACCGCAACACCGCACGAACACTATGCACTCGTCCTCAACGATCTCCTCGGTCATGAACTCCTTTGCAACACGAATGAACACCGCGCTCGTCCTCAGCGACACGAAGGCCTCCACAGCACCACTAAAGGCCTCTAGAAAACCTCGACGATGTCGAGTTTAGTCTAACACCACAAACAAGGCAACCTTGGTATTCTCGATGCGAGAATCCAGAGGGTGGGCTCTGTTCGAGCTTGGTATAAGGCAGACGAAAAAGGAAACAACGATCGCGTACACGACTGGGCAAGTGGGAGATGGTTGAGACCTATCGTATAAGTTGATGCCCAATTG
>NC_052357.1:1809429-1822698 GCF_009727055.1 Benincasa hispida
TTTTAGATAAAGCTATGCGATCGTCTAGCAAAAGCTATGCGATCATTTAGCTCGATCTGTCGCGTACAGACTATACATGATCGTTTACCTTGGGCCACAATCGTCTAGCAAAGCCCTTAAGGGAGCAATCTCTCTACTTATCCCTACTTCGGGAAAGAAGTGAATTCCATCTTGTGGATTGAGTTTCCAGCTCCCAGATCAGACAAGTCCCCAAAAAGGTAGGCATGTTGAGTTGGCAATTTAGCCACTCTCACCCATACTAATCAAAGGACCTCCCTCAAAGGCAGAAGTTCACAAAAAACTCAGGATTGAGGTCGTGTCACCTATGGTCGTTTAGGTGAGATGCAAGTCTCTAGTATCAACGGTGTTATATACAGAGTTTAGTCATCTCGTAGTCCAGGTCTTATACAAACTCTTTATATAGGACATCCTCGCTCCACGTCTCCACACGAATGGTCAGGATCTACCATCTGTAGTAGTTTACAATACTTGCAAACCTCTACAAAGCAGTCCGTATCCGTAGTGTCACCAGGAACAGGTATCCCACCTTAATCCTTATACTACAGACCGATTTAGGTTATCACTTAAGGCATGATTTACTTGTATATCACATATACATGCTTAAGTTCACATAAGATAACCAAATAGCTTTGTTTATTAGATATGAGTAAATGCCAGAATTAAGTAACACTTATTTTATTCAATGAACAATATGTATCTTTACAAAACAACGAGACTACGAGAGAATTAGGACACCAATCCCAACAAATTGAAGATCCAAAGTGGATTTGGGTGATTCACCACCCAAAAGATTTTAGTGAACTTTTCCAATTTTTGTGGAAAATCTACTAACTCAAATAAATTTTCACTAAATTAATTTTCTTTTAAATAAAACTATTTTATTTAAAAATTAGTTTTATAAAATTAATTCAAAAATAATTAATTTAAATAAAACTAATTTCTATTTTTAATTAAGCCTTTTAATTTAAAAAATATTAATTTAATATCTTAATATTAAATTAATAAAATACCAATTCCACCAATATGATTCAATTTCATATAATTAATTCTCCAATTTCCTTTAATTTCGACTAAATTAAACGTTTTAATTGCATCGTATATAATCAATTGAAAACCCTAAAATCGAATCTGAACATTTAAAATTCATAACCCTAAATTCAAATTTCATCCAATCAATACTCAATTTATTATTTCAATTTATGAGCTAGTACAGGGACCTAATGGACCTACAGATCATGAACTCCAATGATTTGCAATTAATTGGCTAAACTCTTTAAACCGAATTAATTAGTATTCGTTAACTATCAAGACACACCACTATAACTTGATAGTTGCACTCTCCTCATTGTAGATATATTTCTGTCTATGTTAATCATATTGGTAATTCAATCATGCACAAGTCATTCGTATTTACAGTTGGGTCAAAATTACTATTTTATCCCTATAAACGCATCATATTCCTTAAGCTCCCACTAACCTTTTAATGAATAACTGATTCATAATACCACTTATGAATCATGTCCCTCTCTATCACGAGAGGACAGGGTCCCATTGTTAAGACCAGGAATCAGTACTTAAGAGAACAACCTATCTACTAACCATAAGACGGGTATGAGCGAATTTCATCTTGCAAGGCTATGTCCCCAGCTATCTATCTAGTCTTATCCCCAAAATGGGAGGCTTATTGAGCAGTGTTGTTGGACTACTCTCATCCATGTAGATCAAAGAATAATCTCGAATAAATAGAAGTTCATCGCTAGCTCAAGATTGAGATCGAGTTATCCTAGGTTATTTTAGTATGAAATATACAGTTTTAAATAAAAGTGACTATTTCGAGGTCCAATCTTTATGCAAACTCATTGCATAGGATGCCCCCACTCACATGTCTCTACATGAATGATCTGTGGATCACCTCATTTGTATTACCATATAAAATGAGCTGCATCTAATAATGTTATTAGGATGAGATACCCAATTTCATCCATATACTTATAGACCATTTAGGCTATATACTATTAATTTGATCCTGTTTATATCACCACATAAAGTATTTATGTTATAACCATGGATATGTTTATTGGATTTTCATAATAGAATGCAATATCAACAACTTTATTGAATAAGATACTCAATAATATTTTATTGATAAATAGAATGTTTAACATGAAATTTACGAACTGAGAGTTCTAGGACATTCCCAACAAAATTAACCCCGTACCATTCCAATGACTGATTCTACCTCCAAGATGCTCAATACCTACAAAATCATTAAATAAACACATTAAACATAGTAACGACCTATAATTAAGAAGAGAAAAATAGCACATTTTTTGTGCTATCAATTACTCATTTTGAAAAACCAATCAAATTTAGCAAAATAATTTAATGTACCCTATGTGACATCTATTTTACAATGATATTATAGTGACGTAGGGCAAAAGCCACCTTAATGTGATTAGGAACCCCTTCACTAAAATAAGACTATCTCAACCAATATACAAAACAACTCTTTGTTCCTGTAAATATTAGTCACCATCACTCGGTCCAGAAATTGTTAACTAGTTAACATTTTCTTGTAAGTGTAATGTCTTATTTTAGATTCTAGAGTTCCGCCCCAATGAGCCAATCGTAGGGAAAAATCGATTGGGGCAAAAACTAAAGCAACCCTATATATTTCTAGAGTTTGAGTAAAGAGTCATGTAAATGTCATTCGTGGGGGGACACAAGCAAATGTGCCTCAAGGCCGAGCATGGAAAATTACTACAAACTAATGAGAAAGACCGTGGGACGTGTTGACACACGTCCCACTCCCACTTACTATTAAACACTCTCTCCATTCACCTTGGTATTGACCTATACAAACACCACCCATAGGGGACACAAGCAAAGGTGCCTTGAGGCCGAGTATAGGTCTCACGGTATGAACTATGAGGGAGAAACGTGAAAAGAATAATGAAGTATCATATACCCCATTTTCCTCCCACTGAGTGTTTTACCTAGGGTTAATTTAACTTAAGAAAAATACGGCTACTTATTTTTACTAAGCAATTGTTTAAGTTTGCCCAAAAATAACACTTACTTTCGATAGTTAAACAATTTTGATTAATGTTTATTAAACATTTTAATAAACTTTAATCAACAATTGCATACTTGTAGCAAACCTATCTAATTCACCTTCCAGGTCAGTTCCCAAGTAGGGATGTTCCGTTTCCGTCACCTTAAATACCCCAACCTAGACAAAGTTCCCTTATAGATACATTTGCTACAACTTTAATCTTTTATTAAAACCAATTTAATCTTAACAAACTAATTAAAAAAAATAAACTAATTTCTAATTATATTAGAAATATTGTGAACTTAGGTCTATGTGAATCATATTTTAAACTATTTAAAAGAATGATGTTAATTGCATGCAATTTTTATTCTTGATTTTAATTCCTAATGTCATTTAATTATAACAATTATAAAATCAAATGAAATAAATTAAAATCATACATTACATATCATGACATACTTAGTAAAATTATAGCATTTATAAAATTACCTAAAGTAGTGTCATGCTTCATGCAATCTCAATTTTAATTTTCATTACTTAATCATACAAAACGATTATATACTACAGTAATGAAAGTATTAATAATATACATACATCCACACATCAAAACTATATATTATCACCCTTATAATATAAATGATGCATGGTTGTGTTATTAATGCATGCAAACATATATTATACCATTTATAAGATATGATCCATGAGCATGCTATAAAATAAATCATGCAATTATATTATAACAATTACAATATTTATGATGCATGAAAAAAATGCATAACCTATGGTGAGATTTTTCTATATAACATACATTATGACATATATAAGGAAAATAAATCATACATCCAATGCATAATTTAAAATTAAATAAACAACACATTAATGGACTGAGATTGACTTTTAAATTAATTAATTAAATTAATACAACTTTTAGATTAATTTAATTAATTAAAACCTAAATTATTACAAAATAATAAGGAAAAAACCACTACAAAAACCGCCTGGACCAAACCAAACAACAAACCGAACCACGAATCGAACCACACAGGCGAACTGCACGCGAAACACCTTGCACGTGTCTCCATATCAGAGCGTCGTGATGTTGTACCCTAGCATTGCGACGCTATGGGAAAAATTCTAGTTCACCTCGCATCGAAGCGTCATAACGCTAGGGTACAGCATTACAAAACTTCTGTACAATGGCTTATAACACCAATTTTACTCTACAATTGGCCCTGTCTCTTCCAGCCAAGAACTACGAGATCGCCCCTTTCATTCTAGGGTGACGGAGGGATCAGATCCGCAAGGACCATGATTGGGAATTATTTGATCGTCTTTCTTCTCTTCGTCGAAACAGCCACTAGCAATCGAACTTATCAAATTACAGACTCAATTTCATAATATGCCCAAAAACAATAGGCCCTTACAAACTAATTTGTAAAAATTAAAGCGGTAAATATAAAATCAATCCCGAAAACATCCAATATGTGGAATAACCACATTCATCAACATAAATGCAAAACTATGTGCATACCCACCATAAAGTGAATTTTAATTATGGAAATTTAAAAATTGGGAACCAAAAATGCCGCTCTAATACCGATTGAAGGACTGTGAAGTTCGAAGTGGAAGTGAAATGTGTTCCAATTTTCAAATTCATAGTGAATTATAATTACATAGATCAATATTATGCATTTTATCATACTTTACAGCAAGTTTAGACTAAATACATAGATGAATTTAGGGTTAGTCACACTTACCTTTGAAGCCAAAAAAATCTTCACAAGTTCCTCTCTAACCGATCACGATCCCACCATGGAACATGAACAAAATCAGCAAACCACAAAAGAACCCTTGGTATTCTCTTTTAGGATTGAGAATCTACAAGAGTTGTGGCTCTGAATATTATCTGGGTGAGGGAGAGAGTAATCCTTTAAGGAGGAAAATTTTCAGTGAAAACTTGGGAGCAATAAGATCGATTGAAAAATCACATAGACTACGTGTTTTTTGGGAGAAGAAGAAGACGATCCAACTACTCACTTTCACACATCAAAAATTAGATAGATCTGTAGAGGGAGTTACATAACTCCCTCCTTATTTTAATAAAAATATATATATATAGCAACTAATATATATATATATATATATATATAAAGCTAATCTTATGTTATATTGGATTATAAAATATATAATTTAAAGTTTATATAATATCACATATAATATCATCTATAGTTTATTATCTCTCAATATTTACATTATTTAATATAAATCAATTTTATATTAAAGATTAATTATATGAATCAAATTCATATAATTAATATTTGAATCATATTCAAATATTTATTTTCTCTCACATAAACATTATATTATAATGTATCAAATACATTATATTAATTATAACACATACAATTAATTGCATTATATATAATTAATTTCCTCAATTAATTTGAACAATTAAAATTAATCCAAAAATAATTCGATTCTCAACAACCCCAGTTGAGTTACCGAGGGGACCTTATGGACATATAGATTGAAGCTCCAATGGTACTTGGATAATTAATTAAATTCCTTTAATTAAATTACCTAACTTCCATTAACTGTTGGTCCCTTCACTAAAAACCGATATCTACACTCTTCTCACTACAGATATACTTTTGTGTCTATTGGATATAACTAGTCAACGGTGTGTTGACCTTTCACAAATTGCTCGTAAGTAAAGGAGCCAAAATTATCGTTTTACCCCTATTACTACATCTAACTCCTTAAGTACCACTGATCCCTCTAATGAAGAATAAGTCATAGTCCACCTATGACCAAACCCCTTTCGGGCTAAGAGAGGGTGTGATGTCACGTTGTTCAAGTCTCAGATTCAGGTCATGTCACCTACAGTCATCCCGGTGAAATGTCAGTCTCTACTATCAACAATGTTGTATAATGAGACTATTCATTTCGTGGTTCGGTCTTATACAAACTCTTTTGTGTAGAACACCCCCACTCACATATCTCCACATGAATGATGAGGATCAGATTATTTGTAGAACTTTACAACAATTGTAACATCTACAAAGTGGGTCATATTCGTAGTGTCACCAGGATAAGGTACCCAGTCTTATCCATGTACTACAGACCCTTCAAGTTATCACTTAAATACAATCCACTTGTATGTCTCCACATACATGTTTAAGTTACAGAAGATAACTTTGGATGTTTGTTTATTGGTTTTGTGGGTTAATGCTACTAAATGTCGAATAAACTGCCTCACATTTTATTAAATAAATAAATTGTTTATACAATACAATTACAAACTACAGAAACTATGAGATTTAGGGCATCAACCCCAACAGAAATAACTAGATGACCCTGAGTTATTTTCAAAGCTCTGGTACCCATATAACTTATAGGAGTATGGTCAAATATGGTCTCTTTTTCTGAAGAAGTGACAGATCCACTACTTTCTCCTCGAATGATTCTTGCTTTGAAAGCGACTAGAAGGAGGACATGTTGGTTGAGCATTTTTCGATGTTTCTTTCTCTGTAACAAACAAAATTTTCTATTTTCGTTTATCTGAACTTTGATGTCTATTGTCAGACCTAGAACCAGTAAAGTCAATACCACGAACATCTCTGGAAGACTTGACTTCAAAAAAGATTTATTCAAACAATCAATTCCAGAATTTAACGTTCTAATAGACTTGCTCATTGACTCTTTCTCTTATCTAACTTTGTTGAGTTCATGTTTCAAATTTAAAATAATTTCCATAAGGAAAGCATTGTCAACAATAAGAGACTCAATTCTTGCCTTCTAAACATCAAGAGCCTTAGCATCCTCACACCTCTGCTTGTAAAGCTCACAATAGGATATTGCAATAGATGAGTCATAAGATTCCCCATCATCACTAGCTATAACAAATTCATCGATAGCCATTTTCTCATCTAAACTATTTGATGAAATGCAACTAACAAAGGCTTTGACATATTTTTCCAAATCACTGTAGTCATCAAACTCCTCGTCTGACAAGGTCAAACATAACTCTTGCTTTGCCTCTTCAGAAATGTCAGATATTATGACTGATAGTGACCAAATCATTCACATTCACGACATCTAAACTATTTAACTTTGTTCATGTCATTACCATTCAGTTTTTCAGAATCTTTCTTTGATCTCTCAGTTCGTTGAACATTTAATCCAAAGTTGTTCCCCAATTTGGCCTTCCTTAGAGAGTGGAAACCAGATTTCCTCTTAAACTTTTTTAGCACACGAGAAAATTGTTTTGACAATAAGGAGATTGCATCAATAAGATTTTCTTTGGTCTTCTTCATTGACTCAAACAAGTGCTTTTCAATTGAAGATTGCAAAGTCTTTCCCATATTCCTCTTCACAGTTTGTCACTAAGGGATGTTTCAAAGATAAGTAGAGATCCAAATAGATTATCAACCTTCAGTGCGGTGATATCCTGGGCTTCTTCTATTATCGCGACTTTCATATCAAACCTCTTAGGTAAATATCTGAGAATTTTTCTAACAAGTTTCTCTTCAAAGATCTTTTCTCCCAAGGAAAAATATTCGTTTCCAATGTCAAGTAATCTGACATTGAATTCAGCAATAGATTCTTCTTCTTGCATTTTCAGAGCTTCAAATTTTGAGGCCAACATGTTGGGTTGTATGTCCTAAAACTCCCAGTTTGTAATGTTAAACATTTTCTATTATCAATAAAGATGTTATTTCACGTTTATTCAATAAAGTTGTTGTTGAATATGTAAATTGCACTTATAAAGACTAAATCCAATAAACTAAGATCCATGGCTATTACATGAATACTTGAACTTTATGTGTAGACATAAAAATGGATCAAGTTCGAGTAAATAGCCAAAACGGTCTATAGTATACGAATAAGGTTGGGTGCCTTATTTTGGTGACACTATTGGATGTTGGATGTTGGGTTTTATGTCCTAAGACTCGTGGTATGTAAACAATAGAGCTTATTCTGAAAATTCAATAAAGGTGTTATTGAATAGAAATCCAATAAACCTAAAAGTCCCTTGACTATTGGATGAGTACTTGAACTTTATGTAGAGACATAAAGGTGAATCAGGTTCGAGTAAATAGTCAAAATGATCTATAGTACATGAATAAGGTTGGGTACCTTATTCTAGTAACACTATTGGATACGACCTGCTCTGTAGTTGTTACAAGAAGTTGTAAAGTGCTACAAACGAAGTGATCCTAATTCGTTCATATTGGACATGGGGAGTAGGGGTGTCCTTGTGCAAAAGAGTTTGTACAAGATCGGACTACGAAATGATTCACTCTTACTTTATAACGATGTTTACTGTTTAAGACTGACTATTTCAAAGCGATGACCTAGGTAACTTAACCTTAATCCTGAGCTAACTATGAACTCCTGTTTATTCGGGATTGCCCTGAGATTTGCATAGGTGAGGGTTGGCTCAACAGCGCCGGCCCAATATCACTGCCATTTCAGGGGTGAGACTGGATAAATAGCTGGGGACATAGGGTGCAAGAGGAAATTCACTCCTACCCACTTTAGGGATAGTAGAGAGGTTGTTCCCTTAAGTGTTGATTTTGGGGCTTGAATAAGGGATCTCGCCCTCTCATTTGGAATGAGAGGGACTCGATTTTGTGATTGGATAACAAAATAATTGTTCATTAGGGGATCAGTGAAGACATAAGGAACAATAGGTCATTTCGGGGGTAAAACAGAGATTTGACTCAATTGTTATTATGAACAACCTGTGAAGGGTTAACTTACTGATCATGATTATATCGAGTGGACATAATATATCTACAGTGAGGGAGTTCAACTATGGGCTTTAGTGGAGTAACCCATTAGTTAACGAATGGGGGTTAGATCGGTCTAATGAGTTTAGCCCATTAATCTCGGATAGTTGGAGCCCATGATCTGTAGGTCCATGAGGTCCCCCTACTAGCTCAGAAATGGATAGCTCTAGAGTAGCGTAATAAGTTAATTTGAAACGTTCAAATTAGAATCAAACGGAATTGGAGAAAATATATTCAAATATGATTTAAATAAATGAAGATGAATTTGTGAAAAAAAATTAATTTAATATTAGATATTAAATTAATTAGAATTATTTAAATTGTTTAAATAATTATTTATTAATTTTATTAGAAAATTAATTTTTGAAATTAATTTGTAAAATTAATAAATTTTTATTTTAGAAATAAAATATTATTTTAAAATCAAATTTGGATTTTTGGAAAATGAAAAATCACACAAAACTTGAAAATGGGTTTTGAAGTTCATCTTCAAAGTAGCTTACAAATAACCCACCGTTTCTCCTTTGTTTTACTCCAAGCATGAGCTGCAACCCATGTAGCACATCTCTTTGCATGATTGTCTGCAATATATTGAAGAGATTGGAGTGAAGAAAGGCATGAAAACCGACTGAATTTTTGCTGAAAAATTCTGATGAAGAAGATGTTCTTCAATGGGTTCTGTTCAGTGAGTTTTCTCCATATTTCCTTTGATTCCAGCTTATTTTAAGTCCCACAACTCAATCTAGAGGACCAAGAGGATAGTAGGGAAGATTTTGTGGTGGTCTACACAAGGATTCGAAGGATTTTGCAACTGGAAATGGAGATTTCGTTGGTTCGACCAAGGTATGTTCTTGAAACCCATTAAACTCTGTTTTTACATATTTCTTTTCAACCAAATTAATGAATTAGAATGCTTATGGATCCTGATTTCTTCCGCTACGTGATGGTGTCCATCCAATAATTGGTATCAAAGCATCTTATAAGCATTCAATTTGGATTAATTCTTGTTTGGTGGGTGTTTTGTAATGATATGGTTTTCTGAGTTTTGGCCTTTAATTTCTCTTTGATTTCCTGTTTAAATTTATAATTGGCTCTTGCTTGATGAGCTTTAATGTCTTCCCAAGAGTCTCTAATTTATTTGGAGTCATTAGAGTTGAAATTAAGCTGTAATTCAAAGAAACATGCGAAAGGGTCGAGTTACAGATTCCAGACGATCAGCCTCTGTTCATATCATTGTTAAGCTTCAGTAGCTAAATGATCGTTTAGCTTCATACGTTAGATGATATAACGGAAAAGCTAAACGATCGTGTAGCTTCGGGCATTAATCGTTTAGGTGTTGTATGCTAGATTATCGTCTACTTCGGGAGCTAAACGATGCATTGTTTTGCTATGCGATAGCACTACACGATCGTGTAGCTTCGAGTGGGAGCTAAGCGATATAGAAAAGAGCTATGCGATGGCACTAAGCGATTGCTTACACGATCATTTACCTTTGATCGGGTGCTAAGCGATGAGGCAAAAAGCTATGCGGTGGCGCTGAGCGATCGCTTACAAGATCGTTTACCTATGAGCAGCAACTGAGCGATGCGTCGATTGCTATGCGATAGCATTAGGCGGTTGCTTACCTCGGGCACGTGCTAAACGATCAACACGAGGTGCTAAACGATGGAGCTATGCGATAGTGTTTGACACTAAGCGATCGTGTAGCATCCTCCGGCGCTAGACAATGCACACATAACGATAGAAGACAAACACACATACGATCGTGTAGCTTTGGTTAATCGATTAGGCGTTGATTGTAAACGATCAAGCAAACACTAAACAATCAAGCCAAATGCATGACGATGGTCGTCATTGCTAAACAATCTGACTTAAACGATATTTTGAGCGAGAGCAAGAGAAGTCGGTTCGATTCGGTTCTCTTGAGGTTTTGGTCTTGGTTCAGCTTCAAATGGTTTGTGGTTGGTCCGGTTTAATCTTGCTGTCGGTCAGATGGTTCGGGTTCGGTTCAAATGGTTTTGGAGTGGTTCGAGCAGTGTTAAAGCTGTTTTTGTAATAGTTAGGCTTTTATTTGCTTTGTTTTTGCCAAAACTAAAACCATATCAATGCGGGTTTAATATTTATGCATTGGATGTATTTATTAATTAAATAAATCTTGTATGTGCAGTATCAGATCCATTTAGATTTAAAATCCACCATAGGAAGCATGCACATGCATTGAAAATATGTATAAGTTTATTATAATATATAGTATGCAATGTAGGGTTTAATAAAGTGTTTATATTAGATATTGAATGCCTGGATGTTGTGGATGTTTAACATGTCCTAAAGTTTTTATGAAGCTTTATAAACTTAGGTTAGACATTTAACATCATAACGAAAGAGTAGTTGCATGGCTCATGTAGTTTAACCACTTATATTAATTAGTTAAATAGGTCGTTAAACTTGTAAAACTAAGGGTTAATATAACTCAATCGGTATATAATTGAGCGTTGGTAACCAGTTTTATGATATAATAGAATAGTTAATTATAATATGAGTATAATTGGCTAATGTACTGAGGATACAATTAAATTTGGAAGAAATTTAGATATAAATATGATTTATATCAAGTAGAGGAGAAAAAATACTAATAGTAGATATGTGATTCAAACTATAGGATATAAATATAATATGATTATATTTATTAATTAATTAATTAATTAATATGATAAATTAACTAATTGTCCACGTTCGGACGTGGGAATTGGCTGCGATGGTTATGGTAACAAGCGGGTTAAAGAAATGTTTTTCGTTTTCATTCTTCACAATCGTGAATTGGTATTATCGTTAGCACCCAAAAGAATTTGTGAAAGCGATCGCAAGAGCCTATATGATAGAAACTCGTTCATCTAAACGATCGTGTACTTTACGCGTTCTCTAAACGATCGTATACAAATTTCCTAAACGATCGTCCAGTTTTTCCTAAACGATCGTGTAACTCTACTATACGATAAGCATTTCTGCTATACGAGGCTGCATTGTTCGTGTACGTTCTGATCCTGCTATTGCAGTCGACATACTCGTCGGCTACTGGTAGATCGGTGGGAGGTTTTCTGCTGCTTTGGGTTCAGAAGTGCGAGGTGAGTCTTCAATTGGTATGAACCTTTTTTTCCTTGTGTTTTATTGTATTCTAAGCATACCGCTAATGAATTTTATATGCATAACTGTATGTTTGCAATGTATGTCGTTTGCGTTTTGGTCACTGTGAAATCGGAGCGATCTAAGCCCCCTCATAGAACTCTCGGTATAAGATCCTTCAATTGGTATCAAAGCCAGGTTTCTGATACTACAATTTCATCTGTTGCAACGAAATAACATATACATTCATGGTGGGTGCATTTCTACGCTATTTTAATTGTTAAATCTATTGTGGATGTGTCGGATTAATGGATGTTTTCGGGATGATTTGCCTCGGTTTGTTTAAGATCCTTTTACATTTGCGGTTATTTGTAAAGGCCTCTGTGTTTTTTGGCATAAATAATCATTATTGAGTCTGTATTCAAAGAATGTTTGAAGTCTTGTGTCGTTCGTCGAAGTTCTTGGCAAAGGTTATGGCTCTTCGAGAAATGAGATGATATAGGGTTGATCGCATCGTGCAGAAGGAGTTCTACACGATCGCTGTCCATCGCATTGTAAAGATGAAGGAGTACGCGATCGTGGTTGAACGCATCGATTAAAAAATGAGGTATGCGATCAAGAGTTGGTCGTATCAGCTTGACGATCGGGCACGCGATCACTGAGTATCGTTTAATGTGCACGCACTAGACAATCGTTTAAGTCGGAAAGCTTTATTGCTTAGTAATTGACTAAACGATCGCTTAGCATCGCTAGGTAAATTTTTTACCATGTTGCACGCATCGGTTAGACGATGAAACGCTCGAGTATCATTTAATGCACGCGCACGCTAGACGATCGCTTAAGTCAGCAAGCTTCATCGCTTAGTAACTGACTAAACGATCGCGTGGCATCGCAAGGTAAATCGTTTACCATGTTGCACGTATCAGTTAGACGTCCAGAATGAAAAAAACAATACTATTACATTTTTCATCAACAAACTCGTTCACAGGCGAATCGGGTCTTACCGCCATGAGGTCTTCATCTTAGCAAACTCCAGCAGCATAGACGGATCGTTCAGCGCAACCACTAGCGATAGGAACAACAGCAAATGCATCGTGGTAGACGACGAGGAGGCTGCGAAGCCGGCATCTCCATCGATCATGTATGTTGCGCACGACAGGTAAACGATTACCTGAGCTTACTATAAAGTGATTCATTTAGTCATTACTAAGCTGATAAGCTTGCTGACACTCTAAACGATCGTCTAGCGCACTTTAAATGATACGTGAGCAATCTCAT
>NC_052357.1:1823167-1824357 GCF_009727055.1 Benincasa hispida
CTTGGATCACATAAACCTAAGATCACGGTTCTAATATGATTAGCAACCCTAAGGTTTTAATCTTTTAATCAGTTTAATAGGATTAAATTGGCTAATAAAAGGTTAAAGTGTAGCAAATCTATCTATAAGGGACCTTTTGTCTAAGGCGGGTTCTGTCTAGGCTGGGGTATATAAGTTGACGGAAACGTAACACCCCTACCTGAGAACTTACCTGGAAAGGTGAATTAGATAGATTTGATGCATGCATGCAAGTTAAGGACGGTCCATTAAAGTGTTTAAATGTGACTACTTGATCTTGTTTATATTTCATAAACAAACGTTATTTATGAGCAGACTTTAAAAAGACCACTTAGACTAAAATCAATAGTCGGATTGTCTAGGTTAATGAATCCCTAGGTAGAATATTCAGTGGGAGGTACTTGGGGCATAAGATGTTTCACTTAAACCTTTCACGTTTCTCCTAAATAGTCCACACCATGAGATCTATCCTCAGCCTCGTGGCACCTTTGGCATGTTCCCCCAACGGATGGTGTTTGGGTAGGTCAATATCAAGGTAGATGGAGAGAATGTTCATAGTAAGTGGGAGCGAGAAGTGCGACAGCATATCCCTCGGTCTCCCTTGTTAGGTTGAATAAAGTTTCTGCGCATCGCCTCAAGGCACCCTGGGAGTGTCCCCTTCAAGGATGGCAGTTTTGCATATTTCTTTATTTAATCTCCCGTAACAGGATAAGGTAACTTAGTCTCTTTTCCTAATATGTCTTTTCCCTACAGTAAGCGCATTAGGGCGAGACTCTGGCACAGAAAACGAGGGGTTACACTTACACAGAATAGTTAAAGGTTAACGATTTTGGACCGAAAAATGGTGGCTGTTAGGTTCAGTTCCAAGAGTTGGTTCTGCCTGATGGTTGAGAATGTCTCATCCCAATGAAGGGGCAACTGATCACCCTACCTGTGGCGTTTGTCTTGACTCACTGGGGCATCATTGCAAAATAGAAGTCTATTGCTTGGGGTACTTGAAATTGTTTTGCAAAAAAAATTGGTTTAAAAGTGGTTTAGCAAAATCTAATCAAGATTTGTTCGTATTTTCAATAACTTTTTCAAATGACTATAGCCACCTTATCGTTGTTAAGCACCAAAAAATTAACTGGCGACAATTTTTCAACATGGAAACACATGATCACGACGATCCT
>NC_052357.1:1825056-1826767 GCF_009727055.1 Benincasa hispida
ATCCTCAAGAACGTTCCATAGAGGTTCGACCTCAGGAACGAAGTCTGCACCTTCTACTTCTAACTCTACAAAGGGGAAGAAGAAGAAGAGTGGTAAGGGAAAAGGGAAGGCACCTGCTAACCCACCGCCTGTCGCCCCGAGGAGGCATCCACCAGTTATTAAGGAAATGTGTTTCCATTGCAACCAAGATGAACATTGGAAGAGGAACTGTCCTTGGTATCTGAAGGAGAAGAAAGCAGCCAAGGCTAAGGCCAAGGCGGATAAAGGTAAATATGATTTACTAGTGCTTGAAACTTGTTTAGTGGAGAATGATGGATCTGCCGTGATAATTGATTCAGGCGCCACTAATCATGTTTGTTCTTCTTTTCAGGGGATTAGATCTTGGCGACAGCTGAAGGCTGGTGAGAAGACGATGTGAGTAGGCACCGGGCACGTCGTCTCAGCTGTGGCAGTGAGAGGACTCCAGTTAACTTTACAGAATAGGTTTCTAATTTTAAATGATGTATATATTGTTCCTGAACTAAAAAAGAACCTTATTTCTATAAAGTGCTTATTGCAAAGTAAATACACTATTTCTTTCAATTTGAATAAAGCGTTTATTCATAAAGATGGTGTCTTTATTTGCACAGCAAATCTGGAATCGAATATATATGTGCTAAGGTCGTAAGCCATTAATTCCCTCCATAATACTAAAATGTTCAGAACTCTCGTAACTCAATCAAAATGTCAACGAATTTCTCCAAAAGAAAATGCCCAGCATTGGCATCTACGTTTAGGGCACATAAAACTTAATAGGATTGAGAGATTGGTGAAGAATGGACTTCTAAGTGAGTTAGAAGAAAATTCTTTACCCGTTTGCAAATCTTGCCTTGAGGGTAAGATGACTAAATGACCTTTTACTAGAAAAGGTTATAGAGCCAAGGAGCCTCTTGAATTAGTATATTCTGACCTTTGTGGTCCTATGAATATGCGAGCCCGAGGTGGCTATGAGTACTTTATAAATTTTGCTGATGATTACTCCAGGTACGGGTATGTTTATCTTTTGCAACGGAAGGCTTTCCTTTGAAAAGTTCAAAGATTTCAAGGTTGAAGTTGAAAACGCATTAGATAAACAGATTAAAACACTTCGATCAGATCGAGGTGGAGAGTTTTTGGACTTTGTATTCCAGGACTATTTGATAGAACATGGAATCGTTTCCCAACTCTCAGTGTCGGGTACACCTCAGCAAAATGGTGTAGTGGAGAGAAGAAATAGGACCTTGTTAAACATGGTTCATTCGATGATGAGTTACGCTTCCTTACCGGACTCGTTTTGGGGTTTCACAGTGGAGACTGCGATGTACATACTCAACTGTGTTCCCTCCAAAAGTGTTGCAAGAACACCTCTAGAGGCGTAAAGCTAGTTTATGTCACTTCCGCATTTGAGGTTGCCCTGCACATGTGCTTGAGGTTAATCCCAAGAAGTTGGAACCACGGTCGAGGTTATGCCTCTTTGTAGGCTACCCCAAAGGTACACGAGGGGGTTATTTTTATGATCCAACGGAAAATAAGGTGTTTGTTTCAACAAACGCTACTTTTCATGAGAAGAATCATATAAGGGAACACAGTCCATGAAGTAAAGTCGTGTTGCGTGAGCTTTCCAATGAAACTACTGAAACTTCAACAAGAGTTGTTGAAGAGCCTGCTACATCAACAAGAGTTGTTGATGGGA
>NC_052357.1:1829508-2022924 GCF_009727055.1 Benincasa hispida
CACATAGAGCGGAAGTATCATCTGATCCGCGAGATAGTGCATCGAGGGGACGTGATCGTCACACAGATCGCTTCGGAGCACAATGTTACTGACCCATTTACAAAGGCTCTCATGGCTACAGTGTTTAAGGGTCACCTACGGAGCATGAGACTACAGGATCGTCCGCGGCTAAACTAGGGCAAGTGGGAGATTTTATTATACTGGGCTTTTATGCCCTAGTTTATTGTTTTGTACTATATTTTTGTACACCCCACTTCGCTTTAGGACAAGTGGGAGATTGTTAGGATTGATGCCCTAAAGTCTCGTGTCCTGTAGTTTGTAAACAATATATACGAACACCTATGACTGTTAATATATGATATTTACTTCACATCTTGTTGTTTTGCTCGGTTATTTGTTTTATTTGCTTTACCACAAACCAATAAACATAAAATCCCTGGTTATCTGTATATGACTCAAGCATGTATGTGGTGATATACAAGTGGATCATGTCTTGAGTGATAACCAAAATGGTCTGTAGTACATGGATAAATGAGGGAAACCTTATCCTGGTAACGCTACGGATGCGGCCCGCTTTGTTGAATGGTCACATGTGTTGTGACTTGTCACAGATGGTCTGATCCCGATCATTCGTGTTGGGGACATGAAAATGGGGGCGTCCTACACAAAGAGTTTGTATAAGACATGACCACAAAGTGTTAACGTCTCGTTATATAACACCGTTCATGACAGAGACTTCACTTTACTAGGATGACCATAGGTAACATGATCTCAATCCTGAGTGAGTTGGGAACTCCTGCCATTGGACAGTTCTTTGATTTGTATGGGTGCGAATGGCCAGGTCGTCGAATTCAAACCTACCATTTTGGGGATTCATCTGATTTGGGAGTTGGAAACTCTGCTACACAAGATGGAATTTACTCCTTCCCCAAGGCAGGGGTAAGTAGATAGATGACTCTCTTAAGGGTTGATTCCGGGGCTTGAACAATGTGGCACCACACACCTTCTCTTGGTCCGAGAGGTGTTCACACATAGTTGGACTATGTTGTATTGTTCATTAGAGGAATCAGTGGTACTTAAGGAGTGAGATGTAACTAAAGGGGCAAAACGGTAAATTGGCCCAGCTGTACTTACGAGCATCTGTGAAGGGTTATCGTACTCATGATTGGTTATATCCGATGGACACATAAATATATATATATGGTAAGAAGAGTTCAACTGTTGGTCTTTAGTGGAATCAGTGACAGTTAACGGATGGTGGATCTCGTGACTAAAGAGTTTAGTCGGCTATTCACTTACCGTTGGAGCTTCGAGCCACAGGTCTATTAGGTCACCTGGGTAGCTTGAATAAAGTCGAGAACCAATGTTTGGGTTAATTTGAAATGTTCAAATTGACAAGAGGAAGTTCAATTATATATGATATAATTGGACTTGTTAATTATATATGATATAATTGGCTAAATGTATGAGATACATTAATTTGGAGAAAATTAGATATAAATATGATTTATATCAAGTAGAGGAGAAAATACTATAGTAGATATGTGATATCAAACTATAGGATATAAATATAATATGATTATATTTATTAATTAATTAATTATATGACAATTAACTTATTGTCCACGTTCGAACGTGGGAAGTGGGCTGCGATGGTTATGGTAACAGGTGGGTTAAAGAAATTTTTTTCGTTTTCATTCTTCACAATCATGAATTTGTATTATCATCAGCACCCAAAAGAATTCGTGAAAGCGATCGCGAGAGTCTATACGATAGAATCTCGTTCGTCTAAACGATCATCTACTTTACGCGTTCTCTAAACGATCGTATACAACTTTCCTAAACGATCGTTCAGTTTTTCCTAAACGATCGTGTAGCTCTACTATACGATAAGCATTTCCACTATACGATAGTAGAGTTCATCTCCCACTTGCTTATCGTCTACATGACGCCTATTCCTCCATCCTCTACCAAACTCATCAGAGCCCACTCTTTGGATTTTTGACGTCGAGAATACCTAGGTTTCTCTTATGGTGGTGTCATCCCTACGCATTGTTCGTGTACGTTATGACCGTGTTGTTGCAATCGACATACTCGCCGAGTGCTGGTAGATCGGTGGGAGGTTTTCTGCTGCTTTGGGTTCAGAAGTGCGAAGAGAGTCTTCAACTAGTATGAACCCTTTTTCCTTGTGTTTTATTATATTCTGAGCATGTCGATAATGAATTTTATATGCATAACTATATGTTTGGAATGTATGTCATTTGCGTTTCGATCACTGTGAAATCGAAGCGATCTAAGCCCGCTCATGGAACTCTCGGTATGAGATCCTTCAATTTTAAGTCCCACAACTCAATCTAGAGCACCAAGAGGATAGTAGGGAAGATCATGTGGTGGTCTACACAAGGATTCGGAGGATTTTGCAACTGAAAATGGAGATTTCGTTGGTTCGGCCAAGGTATGTTCTTGAAACCCATTAAACTCTGTTTTTAGCATGTTTCTTTTCAACCAAATTAATGAATTAGAATGCTTATGGATCCTGATTTCTTCCGCTACGTGATGGTGTCCATCCAACATTGGATGCGACCACTCTGTAGTTGTTACAATTTTTTATAAGATGCTACAAACGAAGTGATATTGATTCATTCATGTACTAACATGAGGAGTGGGGGTATCCTATGCAATGAGTTTTCATAAGATCGGACCAAGAAATAAGTCACTCTTACTTTATAACGTTGTTTACTATTTAAGACTGATTATTTCGCTTTCATGACCTAGGTCTCGATCTTAATCCTAAGCTAACTATAAAATCCTATTTATTCGGGATTATCCTTAGATTTATATAAGTGATGGTTGGCTCAACAGCATCGGCTCAATAAGCCTCCCATTTCAGGGGTAAGACCGGGTAGATAGCTGAGGATATAGGGTGCAAGATGGAATTCACGCCTACCAAATTTAGGGATAGGAGGAAGGTTTTTCTCTTAACTACTGAATCCATGTCTTGAACAAAGGGCCCCACCCTCTCATTGGCCCGAGAGGAATTTAGTTTAATGATTGGCTCACAAACTAATTGTTCATTAGAGGATTACTGGAACTTAAGGAGTAAGATGTAATTTCGGGGTAAAACAGCATTTAACCCAGCCGTTATTACGAAAAACCTGTGAATAGTTGACTTACTGATTATGGTTAAATCAAGTGGACACAAATATATCTACAGTGAGGAGAGTGCAACTATCGAGCTATAGTGGTGTGACTCGATAGTTAACGAATATTAATTAACTCGGTCTAAAGAGTTTTAGCCAATCAATCTCAAATCGTTGGAGCTCATGATCTGTAGGTCCATAAGGTCCCTCTACTAGCTCGTAAAACATGAACACCTTGGATTAATATATTGAGTAAATTTGAAATGATTTCAATTTAAAGTGTTCAAATTGGAATTTAGGATTTTCAATATGAAGTGTTCAAATTGTAATTAGGGTTTGAATAGTTATATTTGATATAATTAACGTTTAATTTATAGAAATTAAATGAAATTGGAGAGTTTATAATATTTAAATATTGATTTAGATAGTAAATTACATGAATAAGATTCATGTTTAAAAGTAGGTGTTGAATTAATTTAATATTTGATATTAAATTATTATTTAATAAATTAATTAATTAAATTTGATTAATTAATTATTTAAATTGAATCAATTTTGGAAATTGGTTTTTTATTCAATTTAATTGTGAATTGAATTAAATAAAGAAATTGGACTTAGTGGGAAAATCCAATTTCGTTGGATGTTTGATGTGTATTATCAAAATGTCAACACTTAGTCCACTTCTAGGTTCAAATCGAAGTGGCTTCAGCTGAATTCTTCAAGTGGTTGCATGGATAAGATATATAAAAAATCCAATTTGAGTTGATTGAAAGGGATGATAGCTGAAAATAGAGATTTTATGCATAAATTTTTTCCTATCTCAAACCCACACCAAACCCTTCACAAATTCACTTCAATCTTGAGTTCCACCACTCAAATTCAAGCCTGAGAATGGTAGAGAAGATCTCTTGATAGTTCACTGAAGGTTTGGAGCTGAGAAATCGTGAGGAGCAACTTGGATTTGGAGGAATTCTTCAAAGATATATGTTTCATGAAACCCTCTTCTGAAAATTTGGTTATGCATGCTTTTAAAACTCAAATTAAATGTAATTAGAGTGCTTATTGATTCTAATTACTTCCGTTGCATGTTTATACATTCCATCAGAACAGTTGCAATTTAGACATTTTAACTTTGGATATTCCTTCGGGAGCAACAACAAGAATATCCCAGACTTCTTTAGTAGAGACACACGTATTGATCAACCGAAAGATATTTTTATCAACGCCATTGAATATGGCATTTTAAGCTTGTGAGTTTCCAAGAGAGGCTTCATCCTCCTCTTCAATCCACTCTACTTCGGGCTTGAGTTTCAATTCACCTTTCTCATTAGCCACCTGAGAATGGGTCTAGCCAACAATAATGGACTTCTAGGATTTGTTGTCTAAGGATTTTAGAAAAGCTGGCATATCCTAGTTGTCCAGTATGTATAGTTTATTCCACCCAGTACAAGGGAAGTGTAGTAGATCCTCCTTCCTTTACTCTTTCCACTTAAGAGAGGTCGGATTGCAGCGCCAGAGATATTAACGACCCACTCTGATAACTATGTTACCTACAATGTTACAGCATTGCACACAAAAATTATAAGAAATAATTATGAGATAAATGAATACAAGAGATTGCTAACCTTTCGATGTAAGCCACTTACGTTTAGGGGGCAGTGTGCCCAGGAAAGAAATGTCACTAATATCAATGATAAGGAATTACAACATAGTACTTATCTATAATGATAACACAATTATAGTGACCCTGAACAACTTTATCACCCAACGTACACCTAGGCTCCCCCTAGGTTTGAGACTCCCTCTCATGGAAACACAGGATCCCCCTAAGCAATAGTATCAGTGAAGAATGCCTTGGGCTCCCTCTAAGATCAAGACTCCCTTTCTGTAAGACTTGAGCTCTCCTCAGGTCGTGAGACTCATTCTCGCTTGAATTGTATCTTTCCTTCTAGAAGCAAAGTCCTTTTTTCTCAAATGGCTTAGGCTCCTCCTAAGCTCTGAGAATCCCTTCTCAGATGAATCACGATATACAGAAAGTAAACCGATTGGAGTATGTTTCCAAGTGATGCAACTCTCTCCTTCTTACATGACCGATACACTTTCAATGTTGCTCTCATAAAGACATAACGGCCAACTCGAACCAGAGGACGGATTGTCCTATAAATATGCACATCGGAAACACATATGAGCAATCTTAATTTCCATAGCAGACACACATTGAAAAAGAAAAATAATCAACAAATAATGATGCAGAAGGAAAACCCCGATAAAGAAAGTATTTTGCAGAATCTGCATTTTCGTAGAACATCTCTTTGCTAGAAATCCATAAATATATAGACAACTCAGATAACATTTGTGATAATTAAACAAATATTGTCAACCACATAATATCTAACAACAACGAACTCTCCAACATATTTCCATAATAGTATGATATTGTTCACTTTAGATATAACCCTCATGACTTTATTTTTTATTTCACCCAAAAGACCTTATACCATTGGAGATTGATAGCTCTTCTCACTTATATATTATGGATCTTCATCTTACTTAGCTATTGTGGGACTTAAATTGCACTCCAATAATCTTGATCCATTTTAAATAGTCATCCATCCATGTTTACTCTTAAGCAATTACTTTTAACTAAGCTTAATTCTTTTCACCAGAGCTCCCATTCTTGTTCAATTAACTCAACCACATATCATAATGACTATGTCATCGAGGCACAATAACATGACTAAGGGTAAGGGGCATGACATGAATACTACTTGGTTGAGGACAGCAAGCTGGGCTCTCCAATATATCTCTACAAATAGTATGATATTGTCCACTTTTGAGTATAATTCTCATATACTTGTTTTTTGTTTGACATAAAAGGTCTCATACCATTAGAAATTAATAGTTGACCTCACTTATATACCATAGATATGATGTTAACTAGTAGCTTAAAACCACATTATTATGGTTTGCACATAAAGTTAATAGTGTTTCTAATATATATATATATATGCTAAAGTTTATACTCTTCTAGTGGTAGTTACTGTTTATCACCATCTTCAACAATATATGGTAGTTCCTCCAGGGCAAGATTTTTTTCCCCAAGAGGCACACTTTTTTGTACTAAAATGAAAAGCCTATTTTTCCCTTATAATACTTTTTAAAATTCTTCTAGCTCCTAACCAATCTCATGACTATAGTATCAAAAATATAAAAAAGCAAAGTGACAAAGGAGTAGCCCTAAGAAAGACTGAAGTATAGAAAGTAAAAGATAAGGATAAAAGGTAGAACCATGTCTTTGATGGCAATTTCCTGTCCTTACATTAACATTTTAATATTAACCAAATCTTTATCTCCATATCCAATTCATTAAGCTTCCTTTTCTTTTTTCTTTTTTTTCATTATCATCATCAACATTCCTCATCTTCTTCTTTTTCTTGGGTGTTGACTGTAAACATACCCCCCAACTACTGTAATATATAGATATATATATGTTTACCAAATAAGTAATCATTATAAAAAGAAAAAGAAAAAATGTGTGGGTTGCAGACAAGAATGTGACAAGTTTCACTATTTTGAAATCTAGGGTTTTATTCATTTATTTTATATTATTAGCTTTTGGCAACTATATATGTTCCATTATAATATATACATGGGGTATGTTGAAGGGGCAAATCTTAGCTAGATCCTAGATAGCTTCCAAATGTTTGTCTGCCAAGGTAGATTTACCAATGTATATTATTATAAAGGGAAAAAGAATAGTTGGAGGTGTGTTTGTAAGCATTGAAAAGAAAAATGAAAAAGTTAGGGGAAATTCCAAATATTATCATCATTGGCAACTTATTTTGCTTTTCTCTCTAGTGTCTATTTTAATTTCCATTCAGAAAGATGATAAGAGTATATTTCTCATTTATTTTCTCTCTTTTTTTAAAAAAAAAAAATATTCATTTATACTCCTAAACTTTTGATAGTTGACTCATTTTAAATCATAAATTTTGTAGGCGTATCATTTTATAACCTCCTTTAGATTTAATTCATTTTAAAAACATTGTGTGAGACTTATAATTCCATCAATTATTAAACTTATAATAATTTTTCATAAAGACTAATTCAATAACAAGATTACCTTTAAACATCATTCATGTATCAATTCTTACACGTTTAGACTTATTCAAATGTCAAGTTAACAAAATTGATGCAATTCACAATTTTCAAAGGGAATTCTAATTGAGAGTCTAAATTGAGTCACTTATGAAAACTTAAAGATTTAGTAGATAAAATTATAACTCACACGGTGTTTATCTAAACTAAACATAATTGAAGATATAATTGAAACATTTACGAAAAGTTTAGAAATTAAAATGATACAATAATTAGTTGAAGGCCTTAATTCATGCCATCTTATAAGTTGATATTTTTACTTTTTTTTCATTCATTGAATGTAGTCTGCCCATTTAATGATCTTCCCCTCAAAGAATCCACTGCCCTTCATTATATCAAATCATGGAGCTTTCAAGAAAAAGGGAAAAAAAAAATCTTCAAATCATGGAAGAGAGAGACTCTTGAAAGAGATAGCTAGGAAGAAAAGCCTGATTTTATTTGGGAGTTCCAAAAATTATGTGAAGGGGCAAGATAGAAAAAGAAATTACCCCAAAAAAGAGAAGAAGTCATTATTGAATTGATAGATGGATATATATGATGGAGAAGAGAGAGACCTAAAAATTACTATATATTGAAATCAAGGTTTAATGGTGTATATATAATATATCCTTGAGATATTTTCATGCACCTATAAATTAAATTGTATTTTTTAAAAGAAAAAAAATATATGCATATAATTGTGAAAAAAATGATATATATAATCATTTAATGTTATACTAAAAATGATGTCAAACAAATAATAACTCAGTTATGTTTCTTCCTTTTTGCTCTCTCTTCAAATGTTGTAGAGCATTTGGATTTCTTTTGCGATCATTTTTATTCCTTATATTGTTTTAATGGAACAATTTTCAAATAAAATTTTGATGATTCTATTCGGTCAAGACTGAAAATATTTGTTGGAATATTGTATTCAATTATTGCTATGTAAGAGACACCATGTAGAGATTGAAAAAAGGAGTAAATTTTTAATATTACGATAGTATGAAAAATTTTCTATATTACCTCTATTTATTACTTGTCACGTAAGGAACTTTTAAGAATTAGAATGACGTGTCAAATAGTTAATAAAGATAATATGTACTATCGTAGTGCTAAATATTTTTCCAAAAATAATAACATTCAATAAAATCGTTACCCTCCTATATATATTTGGCTTTTATGGAAAAAAAATCACCTGAAAATATCATATTTTGACCCATCATTTTCGTTATAAGACTTTTTCCTACTTTAAAAAACAGGAAAAAAAAATTGAAAAATGAAAAATGAACGAACATGAAATATAATATATGTTAGTATAAAACATTAGGCCAAATTATAAAAATAATAATAATAATAATAATGTAATGACTATATATTATCATAGCATAAATTGATTAAGATGTGTATATCAAAAACTAGTGAACTCAAGTATCAATTATTAGATCTAAAGTTTAAACAGTTAGAAATTAGGGTAAGTTTAATCTTTTTAGGCTTAATTACCGCCCTAAGTTTAATCCTTTCAGTCTTAATTATTGTCCTATCCATACTAACCCGGCTACGTATGAAAACACTCTTTCTAATACTTTTTGTTTTACTACTCGTAACGTTAAAAGTTGAAAGTAAAATGTTAGGTACAAATTGAAATGAGAATCTTATATTTGATAATAACTTTTTTCCTTATATATTTTCCTAAAAAATTCATATTACTTCGAACAAATTTGAATTAATATGTTTTTCTTTAAAAATATGTTTAACATGGAACAGATATTAGTTAAAGATAAAACGTTATTTTTTTTCCAAAATATTTTTCTTTTTATTTAACCAGAAGTAGATATTAGAGATAAAATGTGATTTTAAAAAATGTTACATTTATTTAATGTGTAGTAGATATTATTAGAGATAAAATGTGATATTTTTATAATTTTTTCCTTTTATTTAACGTAAAGTAAATAAAATGTGATTTGATATTATTGTTTTACGTTGCTAAAAAATAAAGGGGGAGTTTACTCAAGATAACCCCTCGACCATCAACTAAAATGGACAAAAAGAGATGTCAAGTTTTTCCACCTAATCTCTTTTAGGTAGTGTAGATATAAATTTAATAATTCAACGGTATATAAATACCACAAATATAACGAATTTGACCCCAGTTAGAATAATTTAAATAATTAATGAAGTTTAGGTTTTGTTGTAGTTTATATGTTAGAGATGATGACAAGAACTTCTCTCTTTCGCTGAAAGTCTCGTCAGTGAAGTTGACAAAGCAAAATACAAAGTGAAATTTGGAAAGCTAGCTATGAGTTTATATATATGACATTTAAACAGTTTGGAGGAGAAAGACAATTAATAATAATGTGTCCTGTCCTTTTACAAAGATAAAGCAAACCATTTTGTATTGTTCCGTAGTATTTTAATTTTGAATGGTTAGGGTAGTTGAAAAATATAGTCTAAAATGATATTAATGTTAGCATAAAGAATATATACGTATCGAATTCCATTGAAAGATTGATGATGGTTCTAAAGTGACTATTGTCTTCTTCAACCAAAACTCTGAATGCCCTTACTGAGATCTCTCTAGATGGGATTCAAGAAAGACCAAGTGTTTATTGTTTTGATATATAGGGAACCTCCTAAGATCTCTAGTTCAATTAGGGTTCCCATTAAACCCTAATTAACTAGGAATAGGCTTCTACCCATTAAGTTCATATTGAATCTTGGGTTTTAATTAATTAGGTCACATAATAGGGTCAATCTAATAAAATAACCCAATGTGATAAATTATTAATCCACATACATAGTCCATACTTTAATTAAATATATTATTATTTAAATATGTTTAATAATTAAATCTATCATTTTAATCTACGTAGTTTGGTTTTATTCCATTATTTTCAAACGCTCAATTTTAGTCAATATACTTTTACTATAATGATTTTGGTTTTCTATGTCATTTCAGAATTGACATCTTATACGTATAACATATTACAAACCCCATCAAAAGTAAATTTTACTTTAGATCGGGAACTTTCCGTAAAAAGGGTGCGATTTTTCTAAAACTACCATCATAGAGTCTATTTGTCATTGTTTATAAAATACCAACTAACATCTAAAGTCAAAATTGATGTAGTGTTTCAATAAATTTTAAAATTAGTCCATGCAATTATTATATTTATTATTATTGTTTTTGTACAAATGGAGTAGATGGATTCGAACCATAAATCTCTCTATCACTAACACATACTAATAGTTGAATTATGCTTGCTTTGACCCATGCAATTATTTGATTGTTGATATTTTTTTTTTTCAAAAATTCTATTAGTATTCTCTTCACAAATTTGCGAACATATATTTACATGGGAAATACTTTGGAGCTTCCTAGGTTACACTTATTTTTGTGTAGTCCCTCGCATCACACAACAAAAAAAAACAAAAAATATTTTTAAAAAAAGACAAAAGTTTTTCATGTGACAAATTATGCTGCAATTCGTGATGCACAAGTATTTTTCTATTCACATTGTGTATTTTTCTTGTATGAAAAGTATTATTATTTAACTAATTTTGATAAATACTAAATTTAAAATTTATTAAAAGTACGTAGATTAAAAATGAATAATTGAAAATACATATAGACTAAAATTCAATAATGTTAAAAGTAAATGTAATTAATCTTTATTTTTTTTAGTACGATAAGAATAAGGAGATTTTAATCACAGAACACTTAATTGCTATATATATATATACCAATTGATCTATACTTACCTCGCATAAAATTTTATATTTCAAAATGGAACTATGTAAAAATTTAAATATGATAATGAAATTCAAACCTGCTTGAAAGAATCAAATTGAATGAAGCTATTTTTTTTTTTTTTTTATATCCTTGAGTATCTGGGTCAGTTTACACGCACCTTGACTAATCTCACAAGACAATTCGGTTAACCGTATAATAATTGGATATCAAAAAAACTCGTAGGATACTAAATCTTAAATAGATTGTCATCATGAATTGAAACCATGACCTCTTCGACTTTTGGCTTTTGAAAAAAAAAAATGAATGAAACTATAAACAGGTGTACCAGGCTTTTCCTCGAGATGAGCAACAAAATGAGTGTTGGTTTTACAAATTTCAGACCTTCAAGAGTAAAATGAGTGTTGGTTTTACAAATTTCAGACCTTCAAGAATAAAACAACCATTCTTCAAACAAAATAATAATAATAATAATAATAATAAACGTAGGAGAAATTATCCTTTTAGTCTCAAAGTTTTGTAGAATATGTACACTTGAATTGAATTTAAATTTTAAAAGTATAACTATTTAGTCTTCGAATTTTAAAAATAGTATCTAAATTTTTAAAATGTATTTTTTAGTTCATGAATTTTTAAAAATAAGTTCAAAAGATCTTTGAAGTATTTTTTTAAAATAATTATATGATATTTAAATTTAAAAACATATTTATTTAAGCATTAATTTTAGAGAGAAAATATGATTTTTAAAAAGTAATCTTCTAATATAAAATGTCATATAATTATTTAAAAAATAATAAAAATATGGAAACTTCTAAACCTATTTTTAAAATTTTGGAGACTAAAAAAGAATACATTTTGAAAATTTAAATATCAAACGCTCCTATTTTTGAAAATATGGGAATTAAAATATACGTTTTAAAAATCTAGATGAGATGTATCTATTTTTGAAAATTCTCAGAACTAAAAGAGAATTTTTTAAATAAAATAATAAAATAATAAAAATAAATTAAACAACCGTTGCAATAATTCACATAATGTTAGTTTTCTCTCTCCACTTCTTTGCTTATTCTTCTCATCTGTGCCCACTTTTCCAGCATGCAGCGCAGCCACATTTTATTTATTTATTTATTATGTTTATTATTTATTTAAAGAAAATGGATTTACTTTCTAACAAGTGTTAGGAACAAAAAATGAGAGTATAAATTGAAAGCGACAAAATTATAAAAACTGAAAATTTTAACGTATGCAATGAACAAAAAATGTGAGTTACATGCAAAACATGATCAAGAGGAACACGACAACAATATAGTAATAGGTTCAATGCATGTATGCAATTTCCAACATTTCTAGTCTTAAAATATTTCTTTCATCGACCACTCGTGGGATATATATATATCTGTCTCTTATACACATCTAGATGTGTATAAGAGACAGGTAATAGGTTCAATGCATGTATGCAATTTCCAACATTTCTAGTCTTAAAATATTTCTTTCATCGACCACTCGTGGGATATATATATATATATCGGGTGTTTTCAAATTTAAAAAACAAGGTAAATTATATATAAATATAATAAAATATCACTATCTATCACAAAATAAATCGTGATAGACTACAATAAAAATTTATTAGTGTTTGATAGATGTCTATTGCAGTCTATTGTTCAGTAATAAATGTCTATTATTGTCTATTATTATCTGTCATTGATAGACACTAATATTTTGTTATACTTGAAAATGTTTTTAGCGGTTTTTCATTTATATGTGTATGGGTAATTTGTATCTTTAGAGTGTGTGCGTGTGCGTGTGTATGGGTAATTTGTATCTTTAGAGTGTGTGTGTGAAAATTGTCGATGTAACAATTCTTACACGTATGTAGACTTTTTCAAATTTTGGATTAATAAAACGGCTTATTACAATTAGTTCATAGATGATTTTCAAAAGTAATCTTAATTGAGAATCTAAATTTATTTGTTTATAAAAGTTTATAAGTTGTCTCATGCAATGTTTATCCAAAGAGATGAGAATGGAATGTATGAATTTATACACCTATTAAAGTTCATGACTTAAATTAATACAACTATTAATTCAGAGTTTTAATTGATATAATCTCAAAGTTCAGGATATGAATTGTTATTTTTCTAATTCTTTTAGTATTTTTCTAACAAAATTGATTTCTTCCTATGTTATTTTCTTAGAGGTATAAATTGGTCATTTTCTTAACTTTTAAAGTAGGGTTTTCTAAATTAAGAAGTCAAAAATTTAAATTTTCCCAACTTCCGAATGTTGTGTTGGGGACTTCAATATTATATCTCACGTCTTAAAAGTTATTGTTTTTTAAATAATTTACTACTTTGAAAAATAATGATTCATTTGATAATTATTTGGTTTTAATTTTTAAAAATTAAGTTTATAAACACAACCACTTCAATAATTCTACCTATAAGTTTCTTTGTTTTGCTGACTACTTTCTGTTTTCAAAAATCAAGTTAGGTTTTGAAAACTAAAACAATTTATGTCTTGCTTGGTAACAATTTGGATTTTAGTTTTTAGTTTTTGAAAATTAAGTCTACGAACATCTCTATCACCTTTGGATTTCTTGCTTAGTTATCTATTTTCTACCCATGTTTTCAAAAACCAAGCCAAATTTTAAAAAACTAAAAAAATAGTTTTTAAAAACTTATTTTTCTTAAAAAATTTGGCTAGGAATTCAACTTTTGAAATTAAGAAAGATGTAAATCATTATTAAAAAAAAGTGAGAAAGTAGACTTAATTTTTAAAAATCAAAAATTAAAAAACAAAATAATTACGAAAACTTGTTTCAATATTTAGAATTTGACTAATCTAGAATTCTAAAACTAAGTTCTTCCCATTTTAACAATCAAATAGATAAAGATTTGAGGCACCTACAAAGCAATGTGAATCGTTTTAATTTTATAATATAAATATTATTTTAATTTTTTTAAAAAAAAAAAACCCATGTATTAATTTTTCATGTTTGATACTAGTGATTTCAAAATGGAAAAAATTACTTTTTATTATTTTTAGAATAATTTCGAAATGTATCTTTAATTATTCAAAGTCAATTTAATGTTGATTTAAATTTTTAAACGCGAAGTGTGTTTATACAATCAAAATGATTTTAAATAATAATAACATATTTTGGAGTTATTTTAAATAACACAAGTAATTTTAAGTAAATCATAAACAGAAGGTTAAAAATTTTAAAATGGTTGGAACCAAATTGAATATATTGTAAGAATAAAATAATTGTAAACCCCAAAAAGATATTTGTGAGGTTGATTGATTCTTGTACAAGCAAAGTTTATAGTTTATTCATTTTATTCTATCGAATCAAACTGAATGAAACTTTTCATAGATCCATAACTTTTTGTTTCCTCGAGAACAGCAAAATAGAGAGAGTGCTACTCATGCAATAGTTTCGAACTTCAAAACTAAGTTTTGTCTTTTCTTTCTACATTCAAAATAAAATATTGTATATTTAGCAATGTCCTAAATTCTGAATAACAGTCCTCAAATTTCCAACAATATGTGTTTGTATCCCGAGTTTTAAAAATGTACTTTTTATTCGTAAAGAATTATTTGGTTTTTAGATTTTTACGATATATCTTTTTAGTTTCTAAATTTTTAAAAATATATATTAAAACATCTCTCAAATAACTTTATACTATTATCTTAAATAATTATATGACATTTTAAGTTAGAAGAATGATTTTTAACTCTCTAAAACTATTTTTTTCGAATTTTAAATATCGCATAACTATTTTTAAAAAATCAAATAAAAAATACTTCAATGACCTTTTAAACCTCTTTTTAAAAATTCAATGATTAAAAAGTATATTTTGAAAATTCGGAGATCAAATAGACCTATTTTTATTAACTTGGCGACTAAAATTGTACATCTTTAAAACTCAATGACCATATGAACATATTCTTTTTTGACAAACTGATGTGTATTTGTTCTACTTGTATATATTTTGATATGTCATAAGGTAGTTTATAGCTTCCACACGATTCTGAAATACTTCATTTATAACAAGTAATAAGTGGAAGTAGTATAAAAAATTCTATATTAATATTTTCTTGTCCATTTATAAACTTGTGTATAACGAGTGTAATGAACAATAAATAAGAGTTACATTCTATAAAAGAAAGAAGAAAAAAAGAATGCATTTGACAAAGAATGTTTCCTTGTGTGTATATATATATATGAGATTTTTACATAAAAAATTATCTTTAAGCCTTATATTTCAAAAATGTCTTTAAATTTGAATTTTTTCAAGAAAGACTTTTAATATCATTTTTGGACAAATTTACCATTTTTTATTATTTTTATTCCTGATTTTTATATATATTTTTCTATTTTCAAAACTTTCTTAATGATGGAGAAGAGAGAAACTACATTTATTATAGAGAGAAGATTCATCTAATATAATTTTTTTCATATTTTCAAATGGAGAGAAAATGCATTTATTTGTTGAGATTTTTTCTTTTATTTAATTTAATTGGGGAAGGAAAATATATTTAATGAAATTTTTTTTTTCTATTTTCATTGGTTTCATGTTTTTTGTCCGCAAATTCATAGTTATTTAAAATATACCTCATAATATTTTGTTACGAATTTGAAAATATTATAACCAATATGTGAAATATACCACAGTATATAAATTCAATGCTTAACATAAATCTCCATGTAATACATTTATTATGGAGAGAGAAAATACTTTTATTATTATTTTTTTCCCTTTTTCGATTGTAAAGATAAAATGCATTTGATATATTTTTTCTATTTTTATTTGGAGAGAGAAAATGACATTTAATATGATTTTATTTTTCATTTTGTTTTTCATGTTGATTTTTGTTATCATGTGAAATATTTCATTCTTTGTTCACTTGTACATGTAATATATTTCATTGTTTATTTGTACATATCAATTTACTGGGGTTTCTTTTACGGATTAATGGTTATTTTAAATAATTCTTAGAACATTTTGATGGATTCATGATTATTTTAAATATACCTTAGAACATTTTGTTAGGTATTTAAAAATATTCTAACCAATATATAAAATATACTACAGTTTATAAATTAAAGATTGACTAAATGCTTGACATATATCACAGTATAAACCAATATATGAAATATACTACATTATATAAATCTTCATAAATTTCATTTACACCACAGTATATATATCATAATACAATAAGTCTAAATAAAAAAAAAAACACTCATTTATTTTAAATAAATTAATACATATACCACAGTATATATCAAATTTCCTACAAAAGCTAAAAAAAATACATATATATCACTGTATATATAGAAAATAGGAAAAAATAAAGTTCATCTTCATACAGGAGTTTATAATACACAACCATCTATCTTCATCCCTTTTTCTTCTTCAACCATGGCCACCACGGATCTATCTCCCGTCGTCGTCCACCAAATTTGCTCGCCCCGCCGTACTGTTGACTGAAAGACTCAACCCGTCATCGTTGATTCGCCCCACACCGTCCGGACCATCGATTCATCCCAAGTTGTTTATGTCACCTCATGCTAGGTCATCAATTCGCCCCACACCGTCTTCTACCATCTACAACTCACATCATCGAAAAGAGAAAAGAGAGGGAGGGGGAAGAAGAAAAGAGAGGGAAAAGGAAGAAATGGGTGTGAATTATGGGGAGAGAATATGTGAAATATATTATTGGGGGAGAGAGAACATATGCATTGGGGAGAGAGAATATGCATGAGAAAGAGAGAGTATGCATGGGGGAGAGAAAATATGCATGGAGGAGAGAAAAATACATACATACATAAATAAATAAATATAACTTATGTGAAGGCTAAATTATAAATAATTGCTAATATTAGTAAAAATATGGAGGCTAATAGGTATTTTTTATTAAAAAAAAATTCAAAATATTAACGTAATATGTGCCTATTCTTAAGAATTTTGACATAGAAATTCCTATATATATTGTGAATGGTCATTATTAATGAAGCATTTTCAATATTCATAAAAGGTAAAATATTTAATTATTAATTTTTGAAAAATACCTTTTAAGGTTGACATTTTAGAGATGTTTCTGTATCGAGATTTTTGTAAAAAAAAATAGACATCCTCTACATTTCCCTCTGACATAAAAAATTTAAAGTTTGCTTGCATGCACATTCAATGGGGGCCCTGGAATTAAAAGGCAAGTTGGTATAAATGAGACAGTAGAAAAAACAAAAAGTAATATAGGATCCAAAAATAATTAGAGAAAAACAAGTTTGCGTTTCCTTTTCGCTTTGCCTATGGTGGATATAGAGATCTTTTTTGGTCACACTTACTTGTCTTTTTCTGAAATATGACCAAAAACAGACACAACCAAACATTATTTCGATAAAATATTTTTCTTAAAAAAAAAAAAAAAAAAAAAAAAAAAAAAAATCAAATCTTTATATCTACTTTCTAGGAATGGATGACTAGAGATTCAATCTCTTTTCAAAATTTGTTTGGATAAATGTCCAAATTTTTTAGTATTTTTATATATAAGATTTAATAGAATTTTTCGATGAAAATACCCTTTATGAGGGGCGGTTAGAGAGAGAATATGCCTTGAAAAAATCTTTTCATATTTACAAAGTTAACGCATTTCATATATTAAGGAACTGAGTTTATTGACGGATTCATGTTATTTTTAAATATACCTTAGAATATTATATTAGATTTTTTCAAATGATCTAACCAATATATAAAATATACTAGTAAATATATTTGATATGTACTCAAATAGATAGTTATATAATTTAAAAGTTTAGATATATAGTATCCCTAATGATGATACAATATATAAATTACGAGTATTTATCATTTAACCAAATACCTTTATCAATTATATCACAATATATAAATCACATATTTATTTAATTTTCAACTTAAATCACAACATATATCATAAATCTCATTTATGTCATAGTATATATCATAAATTCGAAGCCGTCGAAAATAAACAAAAGTATCTACCATGATCTATAAATCACAGATGAGTTCAATTTTCAACATAAAACATATATATGACTAGGTTTTCAGAGAGAAATTGAAGATGGAAATTTCTGGATATTTTGGGATGTCATGATTTTAATATTTTTTCCTATAAAAGTGTACCTCATTCAATATCCATTTCTCTTTCCTATTTTAAAAAAACATATAACTAAATTAATGGTTGGGACCAAATGGTAATAGGGTTTTTTTTTTTTTTTTAATTCTAAAGTCAACTTAGACAAATAATGAAAAAGTTGAAAATAATTATTAGAACCTTATGTGTTGTTATCCCTTCTTTCAAGGATCCAATAAATGGGCCCATTCATGTAGGATACAAGAACATAACCTTTGGGCCAATGCCAAGCCCATTGTTCTCCTCAGAGAGAACTTACATAGAGAGGTTAGGTTACCCTTTCCTTTAAATAGATCCTTTTTTTATATATATAATTTTTGCCTAAAATGTAGTTCTATTTTCTAATTCAATTACATTTAAACATTCACATGAAATTTAACATGTTAAAATATATATAAGAAAATTTCAAATAAGACAAATACCATTTGATTTCTTATTGGATTCGGCTAGTTTCTTTAATGTTGAATTCTTTTTAAATTGTCCTCCCTCCTCATACTTGCCCATCATAAAAGAAAAAACACGCATTTACTCTATTTTTTACAAATTCTTTCACATATTTTTAATCTCTAAATCGCAGTCATATATGAAGTATATATGAGTATATATGGAGGAATATAAAGAAAATACATATTTTTCATATATTTTTAATTGAATATAAGTATGTGGAAGTATATATACTAATAGCAAGTGTATGTATGAAGATATATATACTTGTGGGATAAAGTGTATGAAAGTATATACCAATGCAAGAGATATACACATAAATTGATTGTTGAGTATAACGTAATTAAAGTGCAGAATCGGAATGGATGTTGTCTCCTGGAAAAACATTATGAAAGAAGATTTCATCTCTTCAGTTGATAGGTTCGTGATGGAAGAACAAATATGATTAAAACAGAGTGCCTAAACTAACAGAGCTGATGCAAGGATCGGCCGGATGCTAATATTGTAGATTAATATATATTTAATAACATTTTTTTCGATGCAAGGATCAGCAGGATGCTAATATTGTAGATTGATATATACATTTAATAACATTTTTTTAACTATCATGAATTGGTCTACTGGTTAAATAGGGGGCATGACCTTGATAAAATGCTAAGAAGACATGAGTTCAATCTATGTTAGCCATCTATCTAGGATTTAATGTCGTAAGAGTTTCTTTTAACACTCGGATATTCTAAGATCAAGCAAGTTGTCAAGTGAATTAGTCGAGGTACGTGTAACTGACCAGCACAAAATAAAATAGTGTGCATAACTCAACAATAATTGGCATATAAAAAAAAAATCAAAAATAAGTGTGTTCAAATATTAGCATTCGTTGACATGTGCATTAAGATTATCTAGTCTATTAATACAAAATGAAAGAGAAATAATATAGCAGAAATTTAGACGATACTAATAGAAGGATGAGTTCAATCCATGATGGTCATTTACTTAGAATTTAATATCCTACGATTTAAAAAATACTATAGAATAGAAAAAATCTTGCCAATTTTTTGGGGAATTGAAGCAGAAGCACTTCTATGAGGAGATGCACAATGGCAATCTTCTCCAAAAAAGCCTGTAAGAATAATCATACACAAGAAAGAAATTCAAAAAATGGGCATCCATAACAAAGGTCCCATGAGGCCAAACTAAGGGTTGAGCGAGTCCTTAGGCAGCACGGACACTTGGAAAAAATTTTAGGCTGAAAATTGTGTCGGTGCACATCGTATCTTTTATTTAAGTTTATTTTCAAATATAGAAAAATAAACTAAAATATTTACAAAAAAGACCAAAATTTCATAATCTATCAATTTCACTAATAGATACTGATAGACTTCATCTATCATTGATAAATTCTGAAATTTTACTGTATTTTGTAAATATTCCTAAAAATTCTTAAAAGGAAAAAAATGTGAAGTAACATGAAACTTATTAAACAAAACAAATAAAAATATGGACGGTACTTACAGCGCCTAAAGCATGTTAAAAACGTTAAATTCAAGAAATTTCCGGAGCCTTCGTGGCAATGGCAAGTGTATGAGTATGTAGCTGTTCCATCGGCCACGCAGGCTCCATTACCACACCAAACAACCCGGCAGGCTGAAACTTTAACATGAAAGCTCTTTCTTCACTTTCAATATGATATTACTGAGTTCAAGATAACAGAACGTGAAATCTAAATGTTATACAAAAGAGTAAAATTCTACATGTAGCTTAGAGAGCAACGTACAGTTTGAGAATACAAAAGGTGTATGAAGGAACCACCGTTGTTGGTGGCAGTAGAGGTGGAAGTGGAGATCCACCGCCACTTTGGAATTCGGCAGTGCCTGAAAGTTCAGTAACTATTCATATAACTCTAATTATCTATTTTCCCATAAAAAATTATTTTTCCTCTCCCCAACTTGTCTGAAAGTTGTTACCTAGTGAGCATTATTAAAATAATTGTAAGTACACGCAGCAGAGAAGTGATGAGACCCGTAATTTGTTCCATATTATAGCTAACTTTATTTTTCACAATCTTTGTTGTGCTCTTTATATTTTATTTTAATACAGAGAAACTGGACACGCCCACCATGAGAAAAGACAGTTGGTGCATTCCCGACGCAAATTATTCTTTACACCCATGAACTTAATGTATTGACAAATAATAGTCGTACACTATACCATTAAGCAATTTAGAAATAAATTAAGTTAATTTCTTCAAAAAATGGTGATTCCTTCTCGTTCATATTCCTGCAAGTCTTAGCATTGGCATGTATCCTATTCTCTCAATGGTGCAGATATCTTTATTAAAGGTAAGAACCAATCTAATCCACATTGATTTAAGAATTTTACTAAACTGTATAGCAATTTTTCTTATTCAAGACTCGATTCAATACCTTTTACCTCTAAATTCTAGGCACCGTTATATTTTATGCAATTCAATTAGTAGAATTAAACTAGATGGAGATAAATCAAAACCATCAAAATAAGGAGGCATATTACGTTATTACCATATATATGTATTGAATACGGTTAATATATAGTACAATCTGTAGTTGTGTGTTTGTGTAGGCAGAAAGAGATTCTTACCGTTGGGAAGAACACAATAGGGGAAGGTGAACAAACCAATCTGGCGTTTCCTCCAACCAAAGTTACACTCACAATCGAAACCAAGAAATGATGCATTAGATGCCTTGCAAGTTCCTTGCCCACAATTTATGACTGAGCACACGGCAGTACCTGCAAATAAAATCAGAATATTTAAAATAAAATTAAACCTCCCTAACCAACCCAAAAAAATGAACAAAAGCAAAAGCTAAAAGCATAACTAGACCCGGTACAGACAAACTCATAGAAAAAGGATTTAAATTGGTACCTTGTGATGCTGAAGAGTTCAGAATTCCACTGGTTGCAAGGAAGAACTGAAAAGAAATGAGAATGAGGATGCAGAGACTGACGCCTTCTTCCATGGTGTTTCCTGCTAAAATGACTACGAAGATTGCACTATTTAAATAGAAAGTGCCCCCCGGGTCCCCCTCCCCCTTTTTCATGCTGGTTTTTGTCAATGACCAGGATTGGTGATGTCACAACATAATGAGAACCTCTAGTACAATACACACAGACCTCACATTTAAAATTAAACATAAACCAGCAAACACAAGAACTAAATTTGAAGCTGGTTTCCGGAAAGTCTACAAAACTAATTTCATAGTGTGAGTTTCCGAGTAAAAGATAGAAAATAGTACATTTCATTGGTGCAGAAGTGAATGTCAATGGATACTTCAACTTCTTCGTAAATGATAAAGTTACATAGAATCAGTGGTTAAAGGAAGCAAAAGTTTAAAAGCTGTATAGAAGGCTGCAGATATTAATCACACCGTGACAACACAATGAATATCATAAAAACAAAATTAATAAACAAACCACTTGGCAGAAGGGAAAGTGGTGAATCTGTTATTGATCTTCATACTAGTGTGTAATTATGCAGACCCAAATTCTGAAAACCACTTCTCATGCCGTTCAATATCAGCAGCAGAAACACTTCGCTGTACTTTCTTCAATGCTTCTTCGAAGTCACACATGGCAACAGGGTCCTTTGAAATGTCATCCTTTGCCATATTTCTAATCTCATCGCGAGTTTTTCCAGCTATTTTACGTCTCATTCCATTCAAGGAAGCATCTCTGCAGACATTTGTGAGATCGTCCCCACTATATCCTTCTGTCCGACGAGCAACGTCGTCGATATTCACATCAGGAGCCACCTAAATATGAATAATCATAATTTTTTTGCATTAAATAAGTTCATTCACAGACTAAAATAGTTTAAAACATGATAAATTCAAATGAACAATCATTTGAACTTATGAAGTGATTAAAATATATTTTTAATAGACTAAGAATAAAAATTTCTTTAAGAACCACGATAAATAGTCCAATTGGTTCAAGAATTAAGCATCTCAAATTTCCCAAGGAGAAAATAATTAATATGAATAATTATGCAAGCACATTGAGTCCAACAAAGTTCTGATAGTTAATGTGAACAGGGACTTGATTTACCTCAACAGTTTTTAGATTTATTCTGATAAGTTCCTTCCTACTCTCAAAATTAGGAAGAGGAATATAAATCCGCTTTTCAAGCCTCCTCCTGAAATAGAAGCACCAATTGGAAGAAGAAATCAACGTTTACCACATAAACAATCAAATTTACTTGAATGAAGCGTGAGAAGGCATGCTAACAGAACCAACCTAAGTGCCTCATCAATGTCCCACGGGAAGTTTGTAGCAGCCAAAACCATCACTATTTTACGGCTACCATCTTCGCCTGAGGAACTATTGTTTACACCATCTACCTGAACTAAAAGTTCTGACTTTACTCTTCTGGATGATTCATGCTCACCAGAAGCCCTGAAGAAGAAAGCTTGATGTATTTATTTTTCTTAACAAAAGTTAGGAGGGAGATTGGGAGAGGGACAGGAGTAAAACTCAAGCAAAAATCCTACATAGAAAAGAAACCAAAAATCCTTTCTAATTATGTGAAGAATCTTACCCACGAGCATTACATAAAGAGTCAATTTCGTCGATAAAGATAGTACTTGGTGCATAAGCTCTTGCAAGATCAAAAAGGCACCGGACCATGCGCTCACTCTCCCCACGCCATTTTGAAGCCAAGGTGGCAGAAGATACATTGAAAAAGGTTGTCCCACACTCAGTTGCCACAGCTTTAGCAAGTAATGTCTTCCCAGTCCCAGGAGGGCCAAACATTAGGACTCCTTTCCATGGTCTCCTTATTCCCTGCAGGGAAAAAGCAGCAAGAATATGCATGACACATGGACACAGGTAACAAGCGTGACACGGGAAAACAGGCAACAAGCACACAATGGCCAACATGGTAAAAAGGAATACATCAACTTAACCTCATGCATTCTGCAGAATAAAATTTAAAGCTAGAAGAAATTTCAGGTTCAAATTCTATAAAATTCCCATTTCTCTATTAATCATTTGGCAGTAACATAATAATCCCTCCTAAAGGCCAGGTTGAATAGAACCCTAGAAATGATTGTTAATTTCCTATCGCTGAAGACTAAAGCACACATCAGCATCATATAATCCAAGCATATTAATCATCACGACACAAATATCAACACAAAGTAATGATTGGTTTGGTATTGCAGACCTATAAAGTGACTACATAGGTATCTGGTTCACTAATTCAATACCTGAAAATATTCTGGCATCCACAAGGGAAGAACAACAGCCTCCTCCAGAAGTCTTTTTGCTTCACTCAGGCCCGCAACATCATCCCATCTCACTCCTGGACTGGTTTCCAACACATCTCTTTCGAGCATAGCAGCTAGATCAGGATCAGGTCCCTCGTACTGTCCCTTCTTAGACTTTCCCTCATCCTCACCATTCTAACAATATCATTAATTAGTTTAATGATATAAACATGATCAATTACACACAATTTGAGATGGAATGCAACAAATCAATAACTCATAAAATTGAATCAATTTTTGTTATAGACTTGCGCAGCAACCTACACTTAAAACAGTTTTCAATTTTTTGTTAACAAAAATAGTTTTACAAACTGTGATCTGATGGCTTCAGTTAACATTATTGTGCTCTGAAGTTATTAATCACCAACCCATGATTTTGAGGGGAGAAGGGGAAGAAAAATTAATCATCTATGAAATAAGAAATGGATATATGAACATGTTTCCTCTGACATTTTATTCTGAATACCAGAATACTATTTTCGAAACAATTCCTAAACTGACCCTAAATCTCCTACATTTGAGAAATCAAATCAACTAAAAGGCTTAACTCTATAACTTTTACATACAAGACGAGGGTGAAACATCAACAAGATATGGAATCTCTCGGCAAACCAGCAAATGCCCCTAACTAAAGACCCATACAGATTGGAACATACAAGCAATGAACTCAAAAGAAGGCTAGATCATAAGCCTCATGCAACAAAAGAGATTCACATATGCATATGATCCAAGTTCATCATGGAGGAAAAAAGAACGGAGAATTAAATTTGGGCTCACAGAACTTACTGCAGAATCTGACTTGCTAGATTTACCAGTAGCACTAGAGCTCTTCTTTCCAGTAGTTGATGCACGGACACCAGAGTTACCACGACTTGGACCACCAGCCTTCGCACCACGAGTTGTAGTATTTGGTCTGGTGGAACCACGAGCCCAAGCCCCATCCTGTGGTGATTTCCTCATACCAACTTGACCAGCCCTTGCAGGTCTTCTACTTGAGGAGTCCCTACTTGGAGGCCTCCATACATCAGGATCATCCATGGGAGGAGCTGAAGAAGTTGGATACTCATCTAATGGTTGAAAAACAAATGATGATTTGGCATGAATTGGAGGAGAAGCTGCACGCCGACCCAAGGGTATTTCCTTGAAAGCCTTTCTCTCTGCATCTAACTGCTTCACAACTTCTATTTCCTCAGAAAGGGCTTTTTTTACATTCATCCATTTTGCACGTATTAAAGGGTCATCTACTGAACTAAGATGCCTATAATTGATAAATGAGTGAACTTGAGTGAGAACCATACTGAAAAAAAGCATAGTTAAAAACAACAAAGATTTAAGCAAAGAGGAATTCTACAGAGTTTGATCTCCCCTGTGCTAAAGTACTATCAATCATCACATTTTTTTTTTCTCTTTTTTTCATACATCTTTCACAAGTTATGGTTTTACCAAGACAATTGATCTAACTTAACTATCCTGGTAATGAACTACAAAAGCCAGGATGATTAATCCTATTTCTTCCGCTATTTCCTAATTTCAACAACAAATTTAAATAAATTCAGGACAAGCAGACGCAGGAAATTGACGACCATCCTCCCATTAAGGGTTTTCGACTACCCAAAATAAGAAGAAACGATATCCTATACATACACATAAAACGTTCGTCATTCTAATGCTCAAAAACAATACTCCCTAGAATTAACCACCTCCACATTATCTGATACTTCCGCATAATAACAAAACAATTAATTTTTTTCCGATATTACTGCACAATGCTTCCCAATTACTCGCAGCAGACCGAAAAAAGTCAAATCGCATCAATCTAACTTTGCAAGAGAGTGAAAAGAAAGATACAGTAAGAGGCAGGCAAGATGCACCGAATTATCGGCGATAAAATGATCGAAACAACAGAAAAGATCGAAAACCAAGCTCAAACGAAAATGTGTAGTTCTACTACATATGAAATTGGTAAAGCCAGACGGAAGAGAGAAATTACTTGTTGATCTGAGCTATAACACCGTCAAAGAAGATTATCGAAGTGTCATACAGCCCCTCAAGAGCGTATTCCCTCGCCAATTTCAGATGGTCCTGAAAGCCCACCAGTGTATTGCTCCCCATTCTCTCTCAATCTGTGGCTATCTCTCTCTCTAACTGGCAACTCCTAAAGAAAATCCTTCAACTCATGTAAATGTAGAACAAAGAAAGCTCCAGAGTGCGTCTCTCTCTCTCTTCTTTCTCACTCTAGAAGTCGATGAAGCGAACGATGACAGAGACCTATGAGCTTTCAGAGTCCAAGGAATGAGAAATCGGGGAAGAAGATCAAAATTACTGAAATAACCTTGGGCTTCTTTATGGAAGAAAGGTCCATTATTCGCTTTGCCTTTAGGAAAGGTTTGTTAGAACCGTTAACGAATGTAGGGCCGCCCAGTGAATTTTGAAGTTAAAAGTTGGGCCAAAGTGGGCCCACTAAAATTTGAAGTTAAAATTTTTTGGGCCAAAATGGGCCCACTTTCATTAATAGCCAATCAACTTAGCCACTTTTTTCTAAAACTAAATTATATGATTTATACTTTAATTGCTTGCATTAAATTTTGAAAAATGAAGTTTCTCATGTATTTCCTTAATTTTTTTTAGGTAAGAAGATAATTCATTAATTAGTTGAAACACCCAACGAGCTAAATATTGGAGCATTCAAATAAGGACAAACTCATGGAGGGACTATCCACCATACTCCCCTCTCCGCATTAGTCACAACTCAACCTGCTAACTTGTGAGTAACCACATTCAAAGATCAAGATATAAATTCAAAATAATGTAATATATGTGAGTAGTATCATCCTTTTTTATCTCTAGAATAATGCTCTAGAACGGGAAATTAGATTGTTAGCATGAATGGCCTTGACTATAACTTGGGAATCATATTCAAACTAAAATGTTATAAAAACCATTTCATGCGCCAGCTACAAGTTGTGAAGTAGTGTCATAGCCTCTATTGTCCATACATCCACACTACTATCTAGACACTTTGACAAAGCCACCACAAGACCTCAAAAATCACAAATGGTCATGCCTAGACCCGTTTCGATTGACAAGCAACACAATGCATCCATGTTCCATTTGAGCAAATTAAGAGCATCAGAAATCCCTCGGGCTCGACAGATTCAAGGCTCGATGTAGAAACTTGGCTTGATGAAAATTCCAAATATAGCCAACAATCTACCTTCAGATCAATCTGCTCAATTGATAGGTGGTGATTTATAATTTTTATGTATCCTAGTCATATAGTTTAAATATATTACTGAATAAACAAGAGAAAAGGCATGGTAATTAAATATGGAAAGTAAAGGAGAGAAGACAAATTTATATAAACAAAAGAGTCGTGAGAATGTGATTGATGTTTTGGGTCACATCTCAATAAATATTATTACACAATTCTAACCTTTTTTTTAAGCCAAAAGGGCGGGAAAGACTGAAGCTTTTATTCAAATGCAACAAGTTGAATCTCTAATCAACTTTTTCATAAATCTCATCACTGTACCATTCCAGCACTGCACAACTCTTCCAAACCTTTCCTCAACCTCTCTGCAGCAGCTCGACAATCGTCCTCCACCAGACCTCCGAACGAGATCCTGACATTCCCTGGTGATCCACACGCAGATCCAGGGATCACGACTATCCCGTGTCGACGAGCGAGCCAAAGAACGACTTGATGATCGTCAACGAACTCGTCGGGGAGCTTAGCCCATAGGTATATGGCACCCTCCCCTCCTTTTACAGCATCTTGTCCAAGAGGGGAGAGTGCTTGTAGAATGATATCTCTACACTTGACAAGGTCTTTTACTTGCTCTGTGACCCACTCTGGGCCTAGCTTCAGAGAGTTAAGAGCAAGGTGTTGTGATAATATAGAAGCACAAATGGGAATGTTATCTTGAACTTTTAGAAGTTGGTCTGCAAAGCCTTCAACTTCTGTAGGGTATGCTATCTGCTTGCATATTTCAATCATCAGTTACGACTACATGAAAATTTATGAACAGATACGAGAGAGAGAGTGAGAATGATTGATGAGTCGAGAACACGTAACTTACATATCCAATTCTCCATCCCATCATTCCATAAGCTTTTGAAAAGGAGAATATATTGACAATATGATTCCCTTCCACACAACAGTGTTTTAAGCCATCAAACATGAAGTACCTGCAACAACAAATTTCAAGAACTCAGAAACCTATTGGCTATTGCTGTTTCCTTCAGTCCTCCATTCCAAAACAAGTTTTAAAACCAATTCTCTGGTTCTAATTTGCTAACAGATTTTTTTAAATTTATTTATTTATCAATCTCCATTGCCTTGTGGGTCAAGGTTCCTACACACACACACACAATGTTTGTATGACGAAATGAAAAGGAACTGCAAACTTTAATGAACTTACTCATAGGTATTATCCACAACAAGCCAAGATCCAGCCTGTTGGCAAATAGATGCTAATCTCTATGCAAGTCCCCAAAAAAGCAGCAAAAAGTTGATTCAGGTAACATATAAAAGAGGAAATTCAAAAGAGAGAAAAAGAAGACGGAAAGGAAAATTGAAGGCATGTGAAAACATATTGATAGCAGGAGTAACAGGGAGATGAGAGTCAGAAACCTTGAGAAGAGGTTGTGGAATATAGGTACCAGATGGATTCCCAGGATTAACGACAGTGACGAGTTTAGGGGTCGGTTTCACTTCAGACAGTGTTTTCTCTAACCAATCTGAAAACCGAAATATGAACAAGCTATGAGTCGAACAGCAGATAGATCACCACAAAAGGATGATATATAATCTGATTATGTTAAAGCAAGGAAAAAGTAATGTCCTTGACAACAATATATGATTCACGTATAGAAACAAAACTAGTACATGAGCACATTTCACCAAAATGCAACCAGCAATTTAAAGTATGCCGGAACTTTAAGCATAGTATTGCCCTCTATAGTAAACACATGAAAGAAGATTTTCATCCAACAATACTATGTGAATAATAAATATATTTACTCGGTGTAAGCGCATAAGAGAGTTATATTCTTCAGAATTCTGATCAAGAAAGAAGAGAACTATGGTCTTAATTCTCACATCCCAACTAGAAGATTCTCACTTTTTCTTCTTGTATTAGGTCTGAGCTATTTTGTAACTTGACACACAACACTACATCAGCTAAAGACCCTTTTGTAAACCTTTGCAGGTCATCTAAAAAAGAATTAAAACTAACATCTACCAAGTCAACAGCTGAACTTAAGATCTCTTTTTGTAATAATAAATAGATGTTTTAAAATTCTGCTGAGCAGATATGCAGAAGATAGACTTTCTAGTTCCAGTTTCAAACTAGACTAACATCCACATCACCCATAAGAGCAGAAGTTGCAAGTACTTTTTTTTTTTTTTTTCCCATAATATCCACATGTTTTTCTAAATAATAAGAGCAATGAAAGAACAAAGGGCAAGGGTCATAAGAAAGGGCTAAAGACATAACGCTTACGGATTGAATGAAGTCATGGCTATGTATATGTAATCAACCTGTAATACTAACCTGGGTCCGGATGAAGTGTTTTCGGGTCACCAGGACCTACCAATATATTTGTGACACCAGTCATTTGAAAAGACATGTAGGCATTGAAGTAATATGGAGCAAACATAACCACAGAATCCCCAGCATCACACAATGTAAGAACGAGATTCACGAATGCCTGCAGTAAAATCAGCACAACATTTTACTATAAGAATAAAATCGACAAAAGTAGTCAACATAAGAAAGTGTTCCAAAAAGACGGCTAATAATATATGCAAGCAAAGCAATTATGCATTTATCTTCATGAATGGAGCCTTTTCTCCTTCGTACTTCTATCCAATGAATGGTATGATGTCTAACAGATACGTAATGCTGAAGCTTAAGCTGGGCATTCTTGCCAGTTTTGATTCACTATTATAAACAATTTCAAATGATTTGCACTGTCATCACCTGATTTGCGCCGGCTGTAACCATCACAGAGGACTTGTACAGTTTATTTTCCTCATTCAACTGCAAAACAAAAAACAAGGATTTAGTAATTCCATGACTGTCCAGCTCCATAATATAAACAAGAATCCAATTTCAGAGAAAGAACAATCCTGTTATGTTAAAGACTAAGAAGATATTGATATGAAAAATACACAAAAGTCGATCATTTCAAGATTTCAGAAACCAAACAAAAAGTTGAGCAAAGCAAAAGCCAGTAAGGTGAATACAAATATGAACAACTAAATGTTGAAGCAAACCATCTGGAGAAAGAGATAAAAGAAAAATGACTTCATGTAGTAAACTCATGCATACAGGATAGGATGCGGTCACAAAAAGGGCTATAAAAGGCAAGGAGAATTTTCCAAGAGTAAAAGGCTGTATAGCAGCAGCCTACACTTGATCTTAGCCAGAAGGCTGAGAAAGGTATAGCAGCAGCCTAGACCCTGTAAACTAGAATGTATTACGAATGAGAGACGTGAAATTAACATTACTGTATGTTATCCATTTCAGTTAACTTGGCACCGAAACTGGCCAGGAGTCTGCAATGGTGATCATTTTTACCTATAAAAGAAGTTTGAACCCTCTTTTGTACATTCCTTCTATAATATCACAAGGAAGTTAAATATGTGACATTAGTACATATCATTTGAACCATTGAAAATATAAATAGATCGAAAGTAAATCGCTATAAAGGGCTCAAAATTTTCATCAAAAATCAATTAACTGTTGTCAGTTTTGTTAAACTAGAAAGACCAATTCAAGAGGCTAAATGACTTCAAGTGATCCAATTAACTGTAAATACTGGATTGTTGATTAATATATTCAGCATTCGGCACTTAATTCTCCTTCATTGTTACAATCTTCTTTGTATCCAATAAAAAATTTGCATCGACTCTTCTGAGTATTAACATCAACTTCCTATGATGAACTCAGGGAATGTACTACCAAATCCTTGAAATCATTCATCAACAATAAATAGAGCATGTATATATACCTTTCTTTTCAGCGCCTCTCTCAGCTCCGGGATACCTTCATCAGCCCCATAGCGACTGACTGAAGGCTCCCAAACAAGCTCTGCAGCCTTCTTCAGTGCCTGTTGGGGAGGTTGCCAATATACCACTCCCTATAGCATGTTATAATGAGAAACTTTAAGTACCGGATAAAAGCAGCAAGAACTTGAAGGTTGCTTCTGTAAGAACTGTTAATTTGGGTTCAAAGACCGTAACAGTATAATAGTTCAGTTTAAAGTTTTGCAAATAACATCTGAAATGAATTACAAAAGTTAATTTCTCCTTTTACTTTTTATTCCAGTTTGGTGGATAACATAACGATTGGTCACAAGTCACAAGAAACATGAGGCAAAAGAAAAAACTGAATAATGCAAATACTATTTAATATAGAAGAAAAAGAAAAACATATATCCGTTTCTAGGAGAATAAAGTTTCCAGAAACCATTTTTTTAATAACTTTTCAAAATAACATTTTCATTAAAGTTCACCTCTGTTCAAAATCTGCATCCAATGGTTTTCCAACCCCAATAAACAAAAAGAAGATTCTCCTTGTACAACACAAAAGACCATATAAAAATACACTATACATGGCCATTAACCCCATGGCAGCATTGAAAAACCAACACACGCCCTTTTAACTCGCTTTATGAAACCCCCTCATCATCATAACTCATAACAAGTAACTGAAATGAAACTCTCACCTGGGCAAGTGACAAAACATTTTTACTTCCCCTGACTATTTCTTGAATCTGCAAAAGATATCACCATCAATTATTCAATAAGAATCCATCACTCTGACCAAGATATAACCACGATGCCGATTTAGACAGACTAATACATGTCTAAAATGTCAATCCGAGCATAGTTTAGTGATAAAGAGACTAATTATCATTACAAATATGGATGGTTCGATTCTTAAAACAAATATACACACCAAAAGAGAAGGGGGATTAAAACAGCAATCTAATTATAGTAAGATAAGGCTCGAATACCTTAACCATGATAGGCATCTCGGTCTCCAATGCCCTTCTCGCAAGTCTTCCATAGGAACCCATTTCCCAATCCTCCTTACCACACCAATCCCAACAGCTTCAATCCCCCAAAAAAGACTCAACTTAAAAGTTACACTACTTTACTCACCGATCTCGAACCCCTAAAAGAACCCAGATTCTGAAACTTTAATAGAAACTCAAACAAATTAAAAAATAGATGATTAGTAGCCCTTTTCCCCCAAGACCCACCAACCCAAACTCGATTTTGGGGGAAAAAGAAAGACTTCTTTTATATGAAAGTATCGGGATAGGCACGCGTTGAAGGACGCCAATGTAGTAATAATAACATATGATTCTCGTCAAAGATAAGGCAAAAAAAAGCCAAAAGACTTTTGATCTCTTACAATACACGCCATTACGAACTTTTGTGCGTTACTTTGACTTCTCTGGCTCGCTGGCTCATGGCCTTTGTCCGTTTTCACCCCAGAATATTGCCAAATTTCGTCCTCTAAGCTCAAAATTTTACACGCGCCTCACAATTAGGAGGACCCCATGTGAAGAAAGTCCTATTTCCACCCTCCCACCGAACCGCTCAGAATGAAAATCCAGTAAAATGGGGAAAGGAGAAGAACCCTTTTGGTTAAGATAAATAAACCCATAAAACAATACAAACCCAAGTTTTGTTGTGCTATTTTGACTCTGGAAAGCTTGATTTTCCCGTTTTGATTGGACAATATGATAACTTTACGAGAAAGGAGAGAAATTTTGGGCATTATGATATTGGGTTCCTTTTAATTACAGAATTCTTGGACGGCATAGACAAAAAGTCTTGCTGTGGCTGGAGGTTGGACCCAAATTGAAAAATGAATAACTTTTTTTCTCTCTCTTTTTCTTTGTCAGTGTCTGAGAGATGACAAAGGAGTACTGATACTCTCTCTGTCTATTTGCATCGCTGACTTTGATAAATTCATGGAACCGAAAATGGACCACTCATCTCATTTTTCATCATTTTTTTCAACAGATTTCTACCAAGTATTCAAACTTCAAAGTACCAAGTACTTATGCTTTTGTATACAGATTTTAAATTCATTCTTGGTTCTTTTTATGAAGGTTTTTTCTTTTCTTTTTCTTTTTCTTTTTTCTTTTTTTTTTTTTGTTAAATTATGCAAAATTTCCCACTTGTGATTGATTTCAACCATGTGCCGCTAATCTGAAAAGTTTCATTTTTAAAAGCGTAAGGCTAATTATTAATGGTATAGTAATATTTTTTTAAAAAAATGGTAAAATATAGTAAAATCTATTCAGGATAAATTCTCGTTAACAATATGGTCTATTGTTGATAAATTCTTATATTTAAATTCTGTTATATCTATAAATTCTTTTGCATTATGTTATATCTACTCATACTTTTGGTCCAATTATTATACTTGCAACTGTTCTAAATTTACTGAGGGTTGTTCAATGTAATGCCAAAGCCCACGAGGTAGGCTCAAGTCCATAGGAAGACAAAATGAGGCATAAGGAACGCACACTAAAAGTCAATGTCTTGAGGTTTTGACCGACCAGCCGAGTCAGTAAATAATGATGAGAAAATAATCGAGATGCTCTGATTCTGGCACCCTGCAACCTCGAGATTGGAAACAAACCTGACTTTGTCAATGTTACACATAAACCAGAGGTAAGTGTTGGAGGAAATGCATATAAATAGTCTTACTTGAAGACCCCCAAGGGGAGAGAGTACATAATCTTCAAATGAGAGTATTCTTCTTACTTCTTGTGTGTTTAGTCGAACTATACTCCCTATACTAATTTAGGCATCGAAGTGTGGTAGGCTCAGCACCACACCAGTACAAAGATCTCTTACACAGGTCAACTCGAAACAACTTGAGACTAGTCTGGGAGAAGTAGGGGAAATGTCAAGCTCACAAGGGTCCTGCAAAGTCATCCAGTGCAAATGAGATTTGAGTACTAATAAACTTATTTTTTAAAAATACCTTTGAAGAGTTTTCCAAGTATAAAAATAAGATCAAATTGCAAATTTGATCTTTATGATTCGGAGAAAATAAGAATTTAGTTCTTATGACTTATAATTAAAATTTAGTTTTTATGATCTGATAAAAAAAAACTCATAAATAGTCCTAACTATTTATGAGTTTTTTTTTTTATCAAAGCATAGAGACTATTCATAAAGTTTTACCGACTCATAAAAACTAAATTCTAACCTTTAAAATCATAGAGACTAAACTCTAACTTTTTTTTTAAGCCATAAGGATCAAATTTACAATTTAACTTAAAAAGAAACAATGACAACTAATGTGTAAAACTTTAAAGACATGAGTGACACAACTTATGTCAAAGTGAGCTTACCTTAACGATAATTTAGATGCATTTCTTCCCTTAAATTGGAGGTTCAATCTCTCTTCCATCATTTTAACGGGGAAAAACTCCAAAATATTTGTTTGAAAACCATTTCAAAGCTTAAATATTTTACACCCAACTTGAGTATCTTGTACAATGTTTTTTTTTTTTTTTTTAAAGTAAAACCGATGTGGTAGAGATTCCAACTTCGAACATAAAGAAGAAAAAGAAAGAAAATGGTTGTTCATCTGGTTCGATATGTTGCATAAATTTGATCGCATTTTTATTCAAGTACAAATTTGATCGCATCTTATATTGGGAATGACTTTGGGCTTTGGGCTAATAACAAAAGAAAAAAATGAGAGTTTTTAACCGTTTTTTAACCATTTATTTAAATTAATTCCAAGAATTAGTTAGCGAAAAATTAATTCTTCAATTAATTGTAAAATGGTTTTTATTTAATACTTCAATTAATTCTAAAAATGATTTTTATTTTTCAATTATTTTTCCTTTAAAAAGGGTTCTTCATTTTTTAAAAAAAGAGAGAGAAAATTTTACCTTTTCTTCTTCTTCATGTTTTCCTCTCTTCTAAATCTACTATTTTCTTAACAATTTTTCATCGATTCCAACTCGTTCTCCAACGCGTGCATGTCAAAGATCGGGACTTGTGTTAACCTTGGGGAGCAACCAGCTTTGACGATTTAGCAACGAGGTCGTCGATCTTGCTCAAGGTAGTGGGTTTATCCACGGCACAACGGTCGACATTTGGTTCCAACAATTTGAAAGCAAGATCGGTCACTGTCAATTTAGATGTTGATGATAGTGATATCTTCTTGATTTGATTCAAATATGTTAAAAATAATTTGATTGGTGGTTTGTTCCACCAAATTCGATTTTTTTCATATGGTATTTTCTATTTTATGAATACATTTATGTTGTTGACTAATTGAAGGCGTTTCCACTCCTAATCTCTATGTTTCATTGATGGCTTCCGTTTAGCTTGAACATGATTAATGGGTGTGCTTTACTTATATTTCGAACCTTACATTTTAGAACGAATCTTTCAAAATTAGAATGTGATCATAATTTTATTAATCCTTATAAATGAATTTCATTTTATACTTACTTTTGAAATGGTGTGTAGACTAAGTCATCCAACTGAAGGCATGATTTGAGAATTTAGGAGAGAGCTCAACATATTGATTTTTCACTTTAGTTGAGTAAATTAGTAGACTAATTAACGTTGGTTGCTAGACATGCTTGTGTTTTTGGGAAATGTAAGTGAACACTACATAAAATATATAGTGTGGGTCTAGTAGTTGTTGATTGTTAAATATGATGGCTTTAAGGTGAAGATATTTTGATCGCATCCAGTTTTTAAATTTCAGACTATTGTCAATTTGGATGATATTCAATTTGCATGATGATGGTAATAAAATTTTCTTGATTTGATTAAAATCTTGATTCAAATCTAAAATCATCGAGTTTTCTTTTGTTGATTTTAAAGGACTTTAATATACGTTGAATTTCCTATATTTTTAATCTCAACGACATATATTTCAAATTTTTATATAAAGTATGAGAATTTGACAATTTTATTTAATTGTTATATTTGAGCATGTATTCAATATATATTTGAGTATTTCGTAATATCATGATATGTGCAATAAGAAAATAATCTTATTATTGTCATTGTATTACTTTTCATATCCTAAATGGGATGTTACTGTGATCTACTTGAACAAGTCATTATTATCATGTTATCATGAATGGAAATAACATTTCATGTGTTTTATATTTGACAAAAGTTTATGCATGATTAAATTATTATATTTGGCCATTAGATTTCATGAAGTTGAAAAGTATTATTATTACTTTTAAATTGAATTTGGCCTTATAAACATTATTTTGACTATCACCTAGTTTGCTGTAGTATGAAAATATGTAAATTCCATCAATTTTATGTGGAAGCTTGTAGAATTGATTGTAATTTAAGATATTGTCTAAGCTATAAAATATGTGGATATTTTATAAGGACTTTTCATACGTATATAAGTTATAGCAACTATCTCCGTTCGTATGAAACTTTTGGGGTCAAACCAGAAAGCAAAGCAATGAGGGCTTATGTCCAAAGTAGATACAGTATCATACTATTGTGAAGATATTTAGAGAGTTGTTATCCCTGGTAAGTGGTATCAGAGTCGTCCCTAGTTTTGTCATGTTGATATTGTTGGGTTTTATATCCTAAAAACTCGCAGTTTGTAAAATAATAAATATTTTCTATTATCAATATACTTGTTATTGATCTCATAAATCGCATGAAAGTCTAAATCCAATAAACTAAGACTCATGACTATTGTATGAGTACTTGAACTTTATGTGGAGACATAAGAGTGGATCAGGTTCGAGTAAATAGTCAAAATGATCTATGGTATATGAATGAGGTTGGGTACCTTATTCTGGTAACACTATTGGATGCGGCCTACTCTGTAGTTGTTACAAAAAGTTGTAAAGTGCTACATACGATGTGATCCTAATTCGTACATTGTATGACATGAGGAGTGGGGGCGTCCTATGCAATGAGTTTGCATAAGATCAGGACTAAGAAATAAGTCACTCTTACTTTATAACGTTGTTTACTGTTTAAGACTGCCTATTTCACCTAGATGACCTAGGTAACTCGATCTTAATCCTGAGCTAACTATGAACTCTTGTTTATTTGGGATTGCCCTTAGATTTGCATAGTTGAGAGTTGGCTCAACAGCGCCGACTCAATAAGACTCCCATTTCAGGGGTAAGACTGAATAGATAGTTGGGGACATAGGGTGCAAGACGGAGTTCACACCTACCCGGTTTAGGGAGAAAGGTTGTTCTCTCAAGTACTGAATCCAGGTCGAACAAGGGGCCCTACCCTCTCACTAGGCTAAGAGAGTTTGGCTTGGTGATTGGATCACAAACCAGTTGTTCATTAGAGGATCAGTAAGGACTTGAGGAATAACACGTAATCTCGAGGGTAAAACAAATATTTGACCCTGCTCAGATAAATTATACCACCACAGAGAAAGAACTCCTGGCTGTGATTTTTGCGTTGGAGAAATTCAAGGCATATCTGTTGGGAACCAAGGTACTCATTCACACTGATCACTCGGCAATCAAATATTTAATGACAAAGAAGGACGCAAAGCCAAGGTTGATCAGATAGGCTCTCCTCCTTCAAGAATTTGATATCAAGATAATTGATCGGAAGGGGACAGAGAATCAAGTTGCGGATCACTTGTCCATACTGGAAAATCCCGAGGTTGACCTCAATGAATTTGAGGTGAGTATCGTGTTCCCGGATGAGCAGTTGTTCCACATAGAAGAATTTCCCTGATATGCGAACATTGTTAATTATTTGGTTTGTGAACAATTTCCTGAAGATTACATCTACCATCAACAGAAGAAGCTCAAACATGAATGCAAACATTATTATTGTGATGAGTCAAATCTGTATAAAAGAGGTGCAGACCAAATCATTCGATTATGCGTACCAAATGTTGCTCAACAATGCATATTGTCACAATGCCACGACTCACCATATGGTGGGCACTTTGAAGGGCAATGCATTGCGGCCAAAATTTTGCAAAGTGGATTCTTTTGGCCTTCATTATTCAAAGATGCGGTTGACTACGCAATGAAATGTGATCGGTGTCAACGCACAGACAACATTTCATGGAAGAACGCAATGCCAATGAACACTATCTTGGAGCTGGAATTATTCGACGTATGGGGGATTGATTTTATGGGGCCATTGCCTCATTCGCATGGCAAGCACTATATTTAATTGGTCGTCGATTATGTCTCCAAGTGGGTAGAGGCAATAGTATGCGCTGTAAATGATGCAGCGGTAGTGTCCCAGTTCCTCAAGAGAAATATTTTCACTCGTTTTGACATTTCCCATGCCATCATAAGTGATGAAGGATCACACTTTGTCAATCACAATATCAAGGAGCTGCTGCGCAAGTACAATATCCTTCACCAAGTGGCCACTGCATACCATCCGTAAACGAATGGCCAAGCTGAAGTATACAATCGAGAAATTAAGTTGATACTTTAGAAGGTAGTAAAACCTTCGCGGAAAGATTGGGCAATGAAGCTTGATGATGCGTTGTGGGCATACCGGACCGCATTTAAAACACCAATAGGCATGTCCCCTTATGCGTTAGTATTTGGCAAGGCGTGTCATTTGCCTTTGGAGTTGGAGTATAAAGCATTGTGGGCGGTCAAGAAGCTTAATTTTGATTTGAAGAAGGCAGGGGAAGCACGAAAAATGTAGTTGGTCGAGCTAGAAGAATGGAGGATCAACGCATATGAAAATGCAAAGATTTATAAGGAGCGCACCAAGCGCTGGCATGACAAATGCATATGCGCTAGAAACCTCCAAGTCGGGCAAAAGGTCTTACTCTTCAATTCAAGATTGCGGCTCTTCCCGAGAAAATTAAAATCACGCTGGTCCGGTCCCTTCATCATCAAAGAAATATTTCCACATGGTGCGGTGGAACTGATCACCAAGGATGGCAGTCAAACATTTAAAGTTAATGGACAACGGATCAAGGCATATTGCGGAGGAGATTTTCAACCAAAAACAGACTCCGCAAAGTTGAAAAATCCGGACTACCCTCTTACATGACTCTTGAACTCTTATCCCTTCGTCACTTTACTTTTATCTAAGCTATCGGTATCTTACTCATTTTTCTTTCTAAAAAAAATTGTTATTTTATTTTAAAATCATTTGACCCTCTCTTTGTTTGTTTACAATGATTAAGGCACAGGATTGTGGAGATATTACAAAACGAAGCAAATGATCTCATTCCATCACCGTAATCCACAGAAGCAAAAATGGCCGCAAGGATGGATGCATCAATACTCAATGCGGGCAACAACGCTAAATTTGGGGGTGTACTCTTCCTTATCTTTATTTCAAATTTTGCGCTATCACATTGCATTTTACTTTTCAAAGTTTTATCACCACATTCTCCTTGATTACCGCAATCATTTAACAAGTAGATAAATTTAGTAGTTTACCGCATTTTGTTTCTTTGCCAAGTATGATTTCAATGATGAAAAATATGCTTCTATCTCTTTCGTATATATTAGAGTCAACTTAGTCTTAAGATAGTCACCTTATGAAATATTTCTAAAAGTTAGGGGTTTGCTAGCTTTCTTTCAAACTCTCTTTACAATGCATTATATGATCATCGCATGACTTATTTTAATCTTTTGGCAATGAGGACATTGACGTATTTTAAATTTGGGGGTGGGGTATTTGTTTCCGACCTTGCTTCTTTCTATAAAAAAATTGAGAATAACAACTCCACTGTCAGCGCAATGGGAAAGCCATGTTGATAAGAGTTAAGTTTTGAAAGGCACTTACTCATAGTTGGATGTCCGCGTGACACACGTGAGGGAAAGCCAAAACGAAAGTAAGTCACCAAGATCAACACATAAATCAATGACCGCAATTCCACTGCCAAATCGATATAAGTTTAGTCTGAGAAAGAGTGCATTGCTCGTAGTTGGATGTCCGCATGACACACGTGGGGGCAAGCCAAAATGAAGGCAAGGCACTCGGATCAGCGTAATGTTAGAAAAAATAGAAAAAGAAAATTTTTATACAAGGATAAATCATTTGACATCCCGGTGGAAAATTTTCTTTTTGAAATAAATCATGCGATGTTCCAGAATTCAGTAAAGTCCTTTTGAAAGTTAAGTTTACAGTCCCTAGGTCTTAGAAATATTTTAGGAAAAGACTTGAATAAGACTTAAGGAAATTCCGGTATATAGGATTTGAACGAAGTATTCTTGAGAAATCTAGGAAAGAAATTTGTGGTTGACTCGCTAAAGGAATCTTTAGCTTATGATTGAGGACAAGCATTGTTTAAATTTGAGGGTATGATAACGGGCAGAAATGCACGTTATCATAGCATTAAGTTCTTAAACAATGTTGGATTGCGTTGATGAAATATATTAAATTACGTCCATTAAGCATAAATTCTATAATATTGCGGTCGCATACGTCCATGCATTAGAACAGTTGATCTTTATATTTTTGTGCAGAATATGTATTAACGCAATGTAAAGATTGCGATCATAGGAATTCATTGGTCGAGCATAACTTCACCGCAAGGCTTTGCGTAGATCATGCTCGCATACATCCACCCGAGAAGGATCACCGCAACTTTGTCAGTGCAACATGGTAGGCGCATCTGGTTGAAAGGATAATTAAGAGTGATGGGACAGAAAGCCAATGACAGTCGGATCTAAATTAAGTTGACAGTCGATAACGGTCACGAAGTACATTCAGCTTTATCGATGACAATTATCCGGCGCATCAGTCAGGAATTAAAGTTGTCCCATCTGTACAACCAGAAGAGAGAAACCGTCTTTCACCATGGAAGCTCTATAAATACCAAGTGCATTCTTCAGAAGAGTGGTTCACGACTTTTACAATCTTTTGTTCCATAAGTTCACGCCTCAGTCCATAGTTTTCTTTCATTTTAAGGCGGACGCGAGGAAGAAAGTTGTGCCGATAGAACGTTCCGGTAAGCTTGGGAAAGCGTCGGAAGCTCCAAGACAAAGAGAGGGTTGACGCCTACAAAAGTAGGAACATCTTTAGATCAGAATAGAGATTCAGTGTAAAAAGCCTCGGTCAGCAAGGAATTGCTATCGGGCTCTCTACCTTTACTTTCCATTGACATTTTGTACTCAACTCATTTATAAGAATGTAATTTCTTTCTCTACATCTGTTCACTCTCTGTTGTTCATGCATGAGTAGCTAAATTAGTTGAATGGGTTGAGAAGCATTTAGCTAGCACAACTAGGGAATCTTCATTCTTTGCGATTATCTTGTTTATGTATGCTTCATTCGTCCATTAGAGATACTTGGGAGGGTAGTCTAAAGACATGATCTAGACTTGGGAAGGTCAGGTTAGAATCTAGGTTTGGAAGAACCAGATTAGAACGCATAAACGAGAGATAGGCACTTAGGAATGAGCACTACTTGTTATTAACACATCACATGCATCTTAGCGATAAGATATAATTGTATGCGGTCACCTTGCTTTCATGCATTTTGCATCAACGCATAGGACAAGAGTAAAGACTTAGGGATAAACTCTATGGACATTTTGCATTCAACACATGCACCCTAGACTTAAGAGCATCGCATTTACATTGGAAAATGACTTGCTGTGCATGGTTGTAACATGATCGCATAGTCTGACGCATTCCTGAGTAACGCTAGTTAAAGATCTTCTCAACCCGTTCATCGCATACTCATTGCATCTATCAACGCAACTGTCTTTCTCAAATCCGCCGCCTTTATTTATTTCTTTTTCATCAACGCAACAACACACTCAACACTTTATTTATTTACTTGGTTACCACAAAGTTTTCATAAAAATTACCAACGCAATCTATTTTCACAAGTCCCTGTATTCGACCATTCTCTTGGCCCAAGAAGTGTTCATACATAGTTGGACTATGTTGTATTGTTCATTAGAAGAATCAGTGGTATTTAAGGAGTGAGATGTAACTACATGGAGAAAACGGTAAATTGGCCCAGCTGTACTTACGAGCATCTGTGAAGGGTCATCATACTTATGATTGGTTATATCCTATGGACATAAAAATATATCTGTGGTAAGAAGAGTTCAGCTGTTGGCTTTTGTAGAATCATTGACAGTTAACGGATGGTGGATCTCGTGGCTAAAGAGTTTAGTCAGCTATTCACGCACCGTTGGAACTTCGAGACACAGGTACACTAGGTCACCTAGGTAGCTTGGATAAAGTCGAGAACCAGTGTTTGGGTTAATTTAAATTGTTCAAATTGACAAAAGAAAGTTCAATTATATATGATATAATTGGACTGGTTAATTATATATGATATAATTGGCTAAATGTATGAGATACATTATTTAGGAGGAAATTAGATATAAATATGATTTATATCAAGTAGAGGAGAAAATACTATAGTAGATATATGAAATCAAACTATAGGATATAAATATAATATGATTATATTTATTAATTAAATTAATTGATTAATTATTTGATAATTCATGAATTTATCCACATTCGGATGTGGGAAGTGGGTTGCGTAGGTTATGGTAGCTGACGGATTAAAAAATGAAAATCGTTTTCATTTTTCACAATCGTGCATTCGTATTATCGCGCGCCCAAAAGAATCCGTGAAAGCTATCGTGAGAGCCTATACGATAGAAGCTCGTCTGTCTAAACGATCGTCTGCCTCACGTTTTCTCTTAACGATCGTATACATTTTTCCTAAACGATCGTTCAGTCTTTCCTACACGATCGTGTAGCTCTACTATACGATAAGCATTTCCGTTATACTATAGCAAAGTTTCATCTCCCACTTGCTTATCGTCTACACGACGCGTTCTCCTCCGTCCTCTACCAAACTCACCAAAGCCCACTCTTTGGGTTTTTGACGCCGAGGATACCCGGGTTTCTTTTATAGTGGTGTCGTCCCCGCTGAATTGTTCGTGTACGTTCTGATCGTGCTGTTGCAGTCGACATACTCGCCAAGTGCTGGTAGATCCGTTGGAAGTTTTCTGTTGTTTAGGGTTCAGACGTTCGAAGAGTGTCTTCATCTGGTATAAACCCTTTCCTTATTAATTATTGTGTTCTAAGCATGTCGATAATTAGGTTTCTATGCATAACTGTTTGTGTGGAGTGTATATCTTTTGTGTTTTGGTCACTGTGAAATCGGAGCGATCTAAACCCGTTGAGATCCTTCAGTCTTGACGTCTATTTTTCATATTTCATAATCATAAAATGTGGCTATAGACAGGAGAATCCTGATAGGCTTGAGCATGACAACAGGTGATAAAGTTTCCTCATAGTCAACTTCCTCAACCTGGGTATAACCCTTTGCCACGAATCTAGCCCTAAAGGTTTGCACCTTTCCATCTACATCTCTCTTTCGCTTATAGATCCACTTACACCCAATAGGTCTTACCCATCAGGTGGATCAACAAGCTCCCAGACGTTATTAAAGTACATAGATTCCATTTCCTGGTTCATAGCTTTAACTCATTCATCTTTGTCAACATCCTCCATTGCTTTCTTAAAAGACAACAGATCCTCGACCCCATCATTCGTAATGACATTGTGGGTTTCAGTCAAACCCATGTAGCGATTCGGTGGGTTCATAACCCTCCCACTATGTCGAGGCAGTCTCAACTCTTGAGCTGGTTGACTAGATGTACCGATCTCAACAACTCTTGTTGAACCCTCAGCAATCTCAGTCTCACTAAAGATCTCACACAAAACAAACTTACTTCGTGGCTTATGATCCCTCATGTGGTCTTCTTCCGAGAAGATAGAATTTGTAGAAACAAATACTTTGTTCTCACTTGGATCTTAGAAGTATCCACCCTCTCGTTTCCGTAGGGTAGCCTACAAAAGGCAAACCTTTGAACGCGGTTCCAACTTCTTTGGGTTAGTCACTAGCACATGTGTCGGACAACCCCAAATCCTGAAATGGCGTAAACTACCTTTACGGCCTCTCCACAACTCAAAAGGTGTTTCAGAAACACTTTTTGAGGGAACGTTGTTCAGAATATAACATGCAGTCTCCACTGCAAAACCCCAAAACGAGTCTGGAAGATGAGCATAACTCATCATAGATCGAACCATGTCCAACAAGATTATGTTTCTCCTTTCTGATATACCATTCTGCTGAGGTGTACAAGAGCCGAGAGTTGGGACACAATCCCATGTTCTATCATATAGTTCTGGAATTGGAGGTCCATATACTCTCTACCATGATCAGATCGTAGTGTTTTTATCTTCTTACCTAACAAGTTTTCAACTTCAGCCTTATACTTCTTGAACTTGTCAAAGGCTGCAGACTTACGTTGCATTAGGTAGAGATACCCGAATCTTGAATAATCATCTATGAAAGAGATGAAATATTTATACCCACCCCAAGCTCTAACATTTATCGGACCACGGAGGTCTAAATGTATAAGCTCCAATACTTTCTTGGCTCTGTAACCTTTTCCAATAAAAGGTCGTTTGGTCATCTTGCCTTCGAGGCATGATTCACATACCGACAAGAAGTTTTCTTCTAAACTCGTTAGAAGTCCACTTTTCATCAACTTTTCAATCCTATTGAGGTTGATATGACCTAACCTCAGATGCCAAAGATGGGCGTTTTCCTTAGGAGAAACCTTTGGTTTTTTAGCTGTTGTCATACTGAACATTTCAGTATTAAACAAGGCTTTTATGACTAACGACCTTAGTACATATAAGTTATTTTCCATTGAACCATAACCAATCTTCATTCCATTCTTGAAAATAAACACTTTATTCTCAGAAAAAAGTGACGGTATAGCCTTGTTCAATGAGACAAGAAATCGAGATTAAGTTCCTTTTAATATGAGGAACTACAAAAACACTATCCAGTAACAAATAACGTTTCTTGTCAACAAATAACTTCAGCCTGCCTATAGCAACAACTGAAACAACCTCATGAGTACCGACTTGTAGAGTCATCTCTCAATGTGGCAACGGTTGCCAGGAATTAAATCCTTGGTAAGAAGAACTGACATGATTGGTAGCACTTGAATCAAGGATCCAGGCAGAATCATCATTTTCTACCAAACACGTCTCCAAAACTAATAAATCAGATTTACTGTCTTTCCTCTTTTGGAGAGTAGTGGGATCAGTGTTAGAACAACTGACACTACTGGTTTTGTCATCCATCCCTTTATGCTCGAAAAGTAAAAACTAACTCAAACAAATCTTGTAGTGAGTCCATGATCTCACGTGCAATGATCATGTTCTCAACCCTTTTGGCCAAAACAACAAGTATGTTAGCCAAAAAGTGAAGTCGGGCCAACGAATTAGCCTTCATCCACACCTCATATACATTGTGAACAATTCGCAATGCATCAAGGGTCGGGACTTGAGGACACTTCTCAACCATAACAAATACGAGGTCGTTTGCCACAAAATATGTTTCACACGATTCTTTCCACTATAAGTAGGTCATATTAAAAGCACTAAATGGAAATACTAACGAATTACTGAAAAGAAAAAACACATTGACCTACGTTAGGTTTTATGCAAATACCCGTTGTAAAACAAAACAACATCCAATAAGATTTTAGCAAAACTAATATGAACCCTGTGTGACATCTAGTTTCGCAATGACGCTTCAAAGGTTTAGAACAAAAGTCGTAGAAGGAAGGACAATTATCCCTCCTCTGAATTGAGAAGTTCTCAACCAATCATTAATACTAGAACAACTTTTGCTCCTATAATGACTAGCCATCATTGATTTGGCCAAGAGATCTTTAACTTACTTAACAATCTTCCGTAAGTGTAACCCGCCATTTTAGGCCTAGAGATCCGTCCCAAAAAGCCAATCTGAAGGGAAAAAATCCGATTGGGGCAAAACCTAAAGTGGCCCTAACAAAACAACATCCAATAAGGTTTTAGCAAAACTAATATGAACCCCGTGTGATATCTAGTTTCACAATGACGCTTCAAAGGTTTAAGATAAAAGTTGTCGAAGGGAGGTCAATTATCCCTCCTCTGAATTGAGAAGTTCTCAACGAGTCATTAATACTAGAACAACTCTTGCTTCTATAACGACTAGCCATCATTGATTTGGCCAAGAGATCATTAATTTACTTAACAATCTCCCATAAGTGTGACCCGCCATTTTAGGCCCTAAAGATCCATCCCAAAAAGCCAATCTGAAGGGAAAAAATATGATTGGGGTAAAACCTAAAGTAGCTCTATCCATTTCTAAAGTTCACCTTCATTTTAACCAACTGCACAAAACCTATCCAAAGAAGGACGCTCCCAGTGCGCCATGAGGGAGTATAGAATGATCTCACGGTGTGAACTAATGACAGAGACCATAAGGCGTGTTGACACACACCCTTCACCCACTTACTATAAACACTCTCTCCATTCACCTTGATATTGACTCATGCAAACACCATCTGAAGGGGGATGCTCTCAGACACCACGAGGCTAAGCATGAATCTCACGGTGTGAACATACAGGGAGAAACGTGAGTGGAATCATAGACATATCAGATACATCTCTTCCTCCCATTGAGTATTTTATAACCTAGGGTTTAGCTTACTTAGAAAAAACAAGGCTAAGGATTTTAACTAAGTGACTTTTAGGTTTTCTCAAGAGTAACTTTTACCTTGGATATTTAAATAATTTTTTATCATCATCCATTAAACTCTTTAACGGAATCTTTGACCAAATTGTCGCATGCTTGTTGAAAATCTATCTAATTCACCTTTCCAGGTAGGTTTTCAGGTAAGGGTGTTACGTTTCCGTCAACTTAAGAACTCCAGCCTAGCCAGAACCCACCTTAGACAAACGGTCCCTTATAGATAAATTCATCGTCTAGCTCATCGCTTAACTGCGTGTCTGTTGCCTACAAACACTACACGATCATTTAGCTCGCTCCAAGTTGTCGCTTAGTAATCCTATTTACTTGACAACTCCCATGAAATTATTTTCCGAGAGAGAAAAAACTCAAACTCAATTTTTTCAACATTTCTAAAATTAGGAAAATAATTTTCCTTTTATCTCACGGTTACCATGAAACTACCAATAACCTCCCACTTAATTGGTTATTAGAAAAAAAAAAAGAATTAATTATCCAATAATTAATATTATTATAAATATAAATGATAACCAACTTATCATACTATATTTATAACCTATAGTCTTAATATTTCATCTCATGAAATATATAAACCATATCTCTTTTTCTTTTCCATGGTACTTTTATATATCATTTACATTAATCCTCCACTAGTTGTATTTCATACATCATACAATCATATCATATATAATCGAATTACCTCTTGTCAATTTGAACATTTCAAATCTACACCAAGAACTGATCCTTAACTGAATCCATTGAGCTACCAAAGGAACTTTATGAACTTATAGCTCGAAGCCCCAACGGTATGTGAATAACTGACTAAACTCTTTAGTCACGAGACCATCCGTTAACTGCCAAGCACTCCACTAAAGACCAACAGCTGAACTCTTCTTACCACAGATATATTATGTGTCCATCTTAACCAATCAGCAATGCGACAACCCTTCACAGATCGCTCGTAAGTACAGCTGGGCCAATAACCGTTATGGCCCTGTAGTTACATCTAACTCCTTAAGTATCACTGATCCCTCTAATGAACATAAGTCATAGTCCTACTATGACTGAGTCCTTTCTTCCAAAAAGAAGTCATGGCCACTATGTTCAAGCCTCGGAATCAACTCTTAAGGGAACAAAATCTCTACTTATCCCTGCTTCGGGAAATGAGTGAATTCCATCTTGTGGATTGAGTTCCCAGCTCCTAGCTCAGAAAAGTCCCAAAAAGGTAGGCATGTTGAGTTGGAAATCTGGCAAGTCTCACCCATACTAATCAAAGGACCGCCCTCAAAGGCAGGAGTTCCTAAAAATTCAGGATTAGGTCGTGTCACCTATGGTTGTTTAGGTGAGATGTAAGACTCTAGTATCAACGACGTTATATATAGAGTTTAGACATCTCGTGGTCGGCCTTATATAAACTCTTTGTATAGGACACCCTCGCTCGCACGTCTCCACATGAATGGTCAGGATCTACCATCTGTAGTAGTTTACAATACTTGCAAATCTTATAAAAGTGGGTCATATTCGTAGTGTCACCAGGATCAAGTATCCCACCTTAATCCTTATACTACAGACCTATTTAGGTTATCACTTAAGGCATGATTCACTTGTATATCACATATACATGCTTAAGTTCACATAAGATAACCATGGAGCTTTGTTTATTGGATATGAGTAAATGCCAGAATGAAATAATATTTATTTTATTCATCAAACAATGTGTTATCATTACAAACAACGAGACTCCGGGAGAATTAGGATACCAATCCCAACAAAATAATATATATATACATATATATATATATATTATAATATATGTATTTATATATAATATATAGTGATATAATTTTTTTTTAACAAAAGTGAGAGGGAGTTATGTAACTCCCTCCCCTTAAAATCTCACAATAACCATTGTGAGTGGGGCAGTTGTAGATGAATCGTCTTCCTCTCCCAAAAAATGCAGAAGGTCTCTGAGTTTTTTTAGGATCTGCTCTCTCCAGTTTTCTCAAAAAGAAGAAGAAGAAAAAAAAGATATCTTCCTCTCAAATATTTTTCTCTCTCCCAAAAATTTATCAGAGAAGCCCACAACTTTCTCTATAATTCTCAACCCCTAAGGAGAATACATAAGGTTCTTTTGTGGTGGTGTCCACATTGGGTGTTTTTTTTTTTTTTTTTTTTTTGGTTAATCAAAGAAGAATTTGTGATCCTTGTTGTAGAGGATTTCATGAAGATTTCATTATCTTCATAAGTTAGTATGGCTAGACCTTATTATTCTTTTCTTCTCCTTTGTTAAGCATGTTGTAAATTTGTATAGAATGCATTATATCTTCTGGAATTTTAATTCACTTTGTAAATTTGAAAATTGGGACATGAACCCGCTTTCGCTTCGGATTTCACGGTCCCTTCAGATGGACGGATGGCTACTTCAGGGGAGGATCAGTTGGTTATTTGTTCGATGGGAGGATTATTAGGAATATGACTAAAGTCCCACATTGGTTAGATAAGATCATAGGTACATAGGTGTATATATATTTGAATTCAATTTATTGAAAATCTTTATTGAGCATGTCTAATATCTTGAGAATAAAAAATGAAGACTGATGATTTATGGTTGTCATATGATTTACCAACTTATGAAGAGACATTATGAATTAAACATGGATCTTCAATTTCGGAAGGAAACAAACTAGTTAAATTTAAATCACAAACTAGTTAAATTTAAATCAATCTTAAAATATTTTGATACATATTCTCATATGATCAAAATATTTGAAATAACCACTATAAACCCTTGATAACATTTGTATAATACATCGCATGGATGTAAAGAAGTATTTACTCAAGTAGTTTGAGTTGATCATGTGAATATTTATTAATATCCTTTGATACATGTGTTTACTCAAGTTTATTTGAGCTGATTATGTGATTATCCGTTTGCATGTTGATGATGTATTGATCTTTGATACAAATATAGATGTAAGTAACAATATTAAGTTATTTATGTCCTCACAATTTGAAATGAAAGATTTAGGTGAGGATGATGTGATACTTGGTATTAGAATAAGGAAAACTGAAAATAGATTTCTTTATATCAATCACACATTGAAAAATGAGGTTTGATTGTTTTGACGATGCTTCTATACGAACGCCTTATGATGCTAGTATGAATCTTAAGAAAAATAAGGAAGAGAGTGTTTCTTGATATGAATATGTAAAGATTATAGGAAATGCTATGTCTTTTTTAACTATAATTGATCGATGATTAAAGATCATTTGGTTGCTATTCGTCATTTATTAAGGTATCTTAATGGTATAATAGATTATTGTTTGCATTTTAATATTTTTCTACCATACTAGAAGGGTAGTGTATGCAAATTGGGTAACTTAAAATGATGAAGTAAGCTTCACTAGTGGATGTATTCTTATTGGGTAGAGAAACTATTTCATGGAAGTCTACAAAACATACTTGTATAGCAAGGTTCGCCATGGAGTCTGAATTTATTGCTCTAGAATTAGTAGGACAAAAGGATGAATGGTTTAGAAGCTTACTAGGAGATGCACCATTGAGGGGCATTAGTACTAATCTCTTTGCACTATGATTCACAAACTGCCATAGGAATTGTCAAAAATAGTGTGTATGATGGCAAAAGGAGGCATATACACCTCAGGCATGGAGCTGTGAAACAATTACTGAAAGGAAGATTATTTCATTGTAAGGTTTGAGAGGAATTTTGCATATCCTCTCACTAAAGGCTTAACAAGGAGAGTAATTCTAGAATTTTCAACAAGTATGGGACTCAAACCATTATAGTGGTCGATAGCCCTTTATCTGGGTATTCTATTGCAATAGACTTGATGATCCATAGCCCTTTATCTGGGTGGTCTATTGCGATAGATTTGATGGTCCATAGCCCTTCATTTGGGTGGTCCTAGTACGAACTTGATGGACAAAACTAAACCCTTAAAAATTCCATAGCCCTTCCTTTATGTGGTCTTGGTATGGACTTGATAGATAATTTTAAAATCTTCATTGCTCAGTTTTTTAGTGGTCTTTCTTTGACAGACTTGATGAAGTTGGTCCTGGTATAGACTAGACGTGAAATCTTCATAGCTCAGTTTTTTAGTGGTCTATTGTGATAGATGTAATGAAGCAATTAACGTGATTGTGAAGGTGTGACCTCCTTCCATGGAAAAGTTCAAGGGTCTTTTTCAAGAGCTTTCACGTTGACCCAAGGTTCTATGTGCATGGTCTTAAATAACACACTTCTATCATGGAATCAATGGAAATTTAAGGAGTAAAATGTGTTATGGGGGTCCCAACCATATTTATTGAAAGTTCAAGAGGCAACTCACACTCTAATAAAGTTGTTGTCCTACTTCATTATGCATCAATTCAAATCGTTAAGATGTTGATGTTTAACTTTGTTCTCCTATCTTTACTCAGATAATAGGTTTTATAAAATGTTCTTCTATTTTGTTTGCTATATTAGTCATTCGTGGGGGGTTGTTGGGAATGCTTTTGGGCTTTTGGCCCATAGCAAAAGAAAAATGAGTTCTTAACGGTTTTGTAATCGTTTATTAAATTAATTCCAAGAATTAATTAGTGAAAAATTAATTCTTCAATTAATTTTAGAACAGTTTTTATTTAATTCTTCAATTAACTCTAAAATTGGTTTTTATTTTTCAATTATTTTTCCTTTAAAAAGGATTCTTAATTTTTTTAAAAAAGAGACAAAGAAGATTTCACCTTTTCTTCTTCCTCATGTTTTTTTTCTCTAAATCTACTATTTATTGAGCAATTTTTCATCGATTCTAATCCGTTTTTCTATGAGTACACGTCAAAGATCGAGAGTTATGTTAACCTCTGGGAGCAACCGGCTTTGGCAATTTAGCACCAATGTCGTGTCGATCTTGCTTTCAAGGTAATAGATTTTGTCCATAGCAAAATGGTCGAGCTTTCAAGATAGTGGGTTTATCCCCAACACAATGATCGACATTCGGTTCCAACATTTTAAACTTGATATTGCAGATATATTTTAAACTTTTTTAAGGTGTCTACATTATTGTTGTTGTCATTTAGTACAAAGGGGAAAAAAGTCAGAAAAAACTAATGAGGATAGGTTTAGGAATTTAGTGAAGATAAAGGTGTCAACATTCATATTTATGCTTCAGGAAAAGTTGAAACTTTTGATAATTCCCTTTGAGGAAAAATAAATTTTGTTCTAATTTTATTTGGTTCCTTTTCAATAGTATTGGTTATTTATATTATTTAATAATATAATATAATAACTCCAAAATTAAATTTTGTTCTTAAATTTAGCAAGTTATAGCGTTTATTCCACAGATTTTAAATTCGTTGCGAGTTCTTTTAATGGCGTTTCATAATCATTTTTTCTTTTGTAAACTTATGCAAAATATCCATTTCTATAATTTTCTTTAACCAAAAAAAAAAAAAAAAAAAAAAAAAAGAGAGAAGACAAACATAAATATAGCCCGAGTAATCCAATGGAGATAAAAAGGTGTCTACATTTATTTTTATTTTTATTTTGACACAGTTGGATTTATATTTATGCTTTAGGAAAAGCTAAAACTTTTGGATAATTTCTTTGAAGTTTAAGATGTTCACTTTATTTTGTAATAGAATGGAGGCTGAAGATCCAAACCACGACTTTATAGTCGCTAACACATATAAATGTCAGTTGAATTATGCTCTTTTTGCCAAGTCCATCACTTTTTAATAGTATCGGTTATTATTTATATTATTTAATAGCATATTATAATAAATTTAAGAACAAAATTAGATAAATATTACAATTTTATCTTTGACTCATTTTTATTAATAAATCTACTAATTTAAACACATACAAACAAAAGTAAGTGTCTCAAAAGAGAACATTTTATGGGTAATTTTGGACCAATAAATAAACCTAAGATAAAATAAAACCAAAAGAATTACCTAATCCTAAACAAATCCAAGATTGGCAAGAAACTGACTCAGGTGAGTTCATTTGAAGTGTGGAAAAAGAGATTAATCGTATTACCCAATTGGCCTAACTAGAGACTGAGGTTGAGGCTGAGGTCAACATATTCCACCCATACGACCCATTTTAGTCCCGTCTCAGCCTCGAGTCGTCATATTCCACACATGCGGCCCATTACAATAGGCCTTTTATCTTGAGCTTCCATTACACTAGGTCTAGCCCTTAAGTGTTCTATATTTCCAAAAAGATAAAGGAGATAGGTCATAATCCTAATCTAACCCCACTATAAATAGAATACAACACACAAAAATCATGAAGTGTCTGTGGCAAACACTATATTGATTCGTGTGTTAGAACTATTTTGTAGGTGATTTCCTCCTGATACTACAAATTCATTGTCGATGGTGTGGGAAGATCAAATAAATTTTCTAGGCCTGAATTTTCCAACAAAAACCATGCTAATTTTAAAAATAAGGGAAAGTTTTGTGCCAAAATAAGTTAAATAAATGCAAAGAAATTGACCGTTGAATAACTATGTCCAAACTCACAAGTTGCAACAAAGAAAATCATCCCTAATGCTTCTTTTTAATGAAATCCTATTAATTTCATACTAGAGATGGGATGTAATTGACTAAACCCACATGGGAGAGTAATTCTTTTATTCAGGATTTGGACATAAATAATTTTAGATAATAAGATTTTGAATGTAGGAAATTATTTCAAATTATTAAGTGCATTTGAAACTAAATTAATTTAAAATAATTTGAATTGAAATTTCTTATTTTTGATATCTACAAGAAAGTATAACATTTTGTTTTTTTTAAACTTATATGTTGCAAAAGGTTATATTAATAATTATACCAATATTTTATTATTGAAAGTTACTTTTTTCATATATATTGTTTAAAAATATTATTTGATGCTTTTTTTCCCTTTTTTTCTTAATTTTAAAAAATGCACGTTTTCTTTTTTCTATTTCTTAAATTATCATAGTTGATTTCTTTTCTTTTCTCTCTATTTTTATATAAAAAGAACTCACATAAGAAAATCTTGTGGATTTTAATTAACGTAATATAAAATTTTTAGTTTAAAATCCATCTAAATCTGATGGTTCTAGAACGGAAAATTAAGTTATCTAAACACAATAAATGATCTCAAATCAGCATCTTGAAATCATCTCAAATCGTTGCATTCCAAACAAGAAGTTAACGATTCATCGAAAAATAAAAACTACAACATTTTTCAAGCTTAAAGTAAATATCACAATATTTATCTAAGTTTAAGGTACAATTTAATAAAATTAAAGATGTAAAAGTAAACTTAATACATTTTACCAAATTTAGGACAAAAAATATTTTTTCCTAAATTTAGAAGTACTAGCTTGTGAAACCTGGATTTCCATTTTTCCTACTTAAGCTGATGATTAAGAGAATTAACTAAGTGAAAGTTAAATCCTATGTTGAAGAGAAGAAAATTTCTAAGTGTTGAATAGATTTTCCTCAAGTAGCTTTAAGTTAAACCTTAATTGGTGAAATTTAGCTAAGTGTAAAGTCAAAAAGGAACCATGCGTTGAGTGTTAGGAGACATTAACACATAAGATGAGTAGAAAGGAAACCATGCATTTATAAGGTTGGACGTATGATTGGCCGAGGCACTGGCAAGAGACATTGCCCAAGTTGCTCATGCGTTGAGTTTATGTGAGCGAGAGAGTAAAGAGCGAGATGTTAAGTGCAAGGCGCTAGGCAGACGATCATGTAGCAAATGTGCGGCGCTACACGATGAGGTAGGCAATCATGGAGCAAATGTGCGACGCTACGCGATGAAATAGGCGATCGTATAACAAATGCGCGGAGCTCAGCGATGCGCTAGACGATCGTGAAGATGCGCACGGCGTTAAACGATGAGCAGTGACGCGCTAGACGATAAGCGTAGAAGCTGGACGATAGCACTAAACGATAGCGTTAAGCATTGAGCGAACACTAGACGATGAGCGTAGACGCTAAATGATGCGCGGGCGCTGGGCGATAGACTACACGATGAGCATGCGCGTTACACGATAGGTGGAATACTAAGCGATGGGCGTTCCACGATAGACGCAGACACTAGACTGATGACTCTAATGCGATGAGCGGATGTGTTAGATCGAATAAGGCGATCTCGGTGCTTACCAAATCAAGGTAAACGATGGCGCGACAGTTTAAACGATAGGCTATTGATAACGGGCAGAAATCGCACGTTATCATAGTGCTAAAGTATTAAAACATGTTGGAGTGCATTGATTAAAATATGTTAAATTGCGTCCATTAAGCATAAAATTCTATAATATTTGCGGTGCAATGCGTTCAGCGCATTATGAACTAATTGATTTCTGTATTTTTTGTGCAAATATGCGTTAACGCAATGCAAAGATTGCGATCAATTAGAAATTATCGGTCCAGACGCAACTTTACCGCAAGAACTTTTGCGTTGATCGTGCTTGCAAACATATACGTTCCGAGAAGGATCGCCGCAACTTGGTCAGTACAACAATGGTGGGCAACATTCGAGTGAAAGGATAATTAAGAGCGATGGACAAAATCTTGATGACAAGCCGGATTCCAAATTAAGTTGACAGCCGATAACGGTCACGAAGTACACTCAGCTTTATCGGTGACAATCATTCGGCGCGTCAATCAGGAATTAAAGTTGTCCATTTGTACAACTGGGAGAAGAGAAGCCTTATTTCACCATTGATACCCTATAAATACCAAGTACATTCTCAGAAAAGGGGTTTGATCAGTTAACAAGTTCACCAGTTGCTTCTGTTCATAATTTTCTTTTCCATTTTACGGTGGAGCAAGAGAAGAGTGTGTGGTGCAAGAGATCGCCCAGGGCAGCTCGAGAGAGAACCTTGGGCGTAAGAGCAGAGAGCGGGCCGATCTCGGCGAGAGCGAGAATATCTTTAGAGCACAAGTAGAAACAGTGTAAACGCCTGGCAGCAAGAAATTGCTACCATGCTCTTTACTATACTTGCATTGTTATTTTGTACTTCATCTTACATCTATTCAATGGAAGTTCTATATCTACATCTGCTCATTCTCTTAATACGCATGAGTAGCTAAACTAGTTGAATGGGTTGAGAAGAACTAAGCTAACATGACCTAGGAAGTTTATTGCTTGCGATTGTCTTGTTTTATGCTGTGCAAAATATCCTTTAGAGTTACTCGGGAGAGAATCTAAAGAAAGAACCTAATGTCTCGAGAGAGCTAGGTTAGAATATGGACTCGAAAGAGCAAGATTAGGCTTGCATAAACAAGAGATAGGGACTTAGAGTTAAGCTCTGTTTGTCAACTTGCATCGCATGCATCCTAGGAATGGTAATGATATTATGTGGTCACATATTTGTGTGAATGTCATGTTGTCATTGCATAAATAAAGATAGAGGTTTATGTGTAAACCCTGTAGACTCATCGCATATTTATCGCATGCGTTATAGCCTTAGAAGTCGTAGTATTCACACCGAGATGTGGTTTACTTTTGTATACATGTTGCATGATCGTAAAGCATGAACGCATTCTAGGGAGTGTTAGCCGAAACTTTTCTCAACCCATTCACTGCATATTCATCGTATTTCCTGTTTACCCACTCTTTTCAAACTCTACCGTGTTCGTTATTTATTTTCATCAACACAAACAACAAACCCAACGATTTATTTATTTAACTGGTTACCGCAAGTCTTCATAAAAATCACCAATGCAACTATTTTCACAAGTCCCTGTGTTCGACCCTGGACTTACCAGAAAACTCAGAGGAATTTACACTTGACTTTCGCTGGGGAAACTTGAGTGCACAATGCAATTCCATCAACACATATCATCCATATTTCCATTACATAAAACAAAGCATCAGCTATGCGCGAGATCATTGAGAGTGAGATCGTTTACTAAACGATTGAGCTACACGATTGAGCGTTAGTACTAAGTGATGGACGCAGGCACTAGATGATTACAGCGAGAGATTCATTAAACGATTGAGTTAAACGATGATGTGCAAAAGCTGCACGATGGGCTAAACGATGAAGCGATGTTGAGGCTTGCGTTATGCAAGGTTGATGAGCTCATGTGGACAAATGGTTGTACCGAGAGGTGGTTAGACTTGAGTTAGTAGAAGTTGGATGAATTAAGTTTCATGCAAAGCAAGTCTTATGTATGAGGAAGACAACTCAAGTAGGTGTGTGGCATGAGAGTAGGTGAATGGCAAGGAAGTAGGTGGTGGCAAAACATGGTGCAAACACTTCAAGAGTAAGAGGTGTCTTACATTAGAGGCTTGGTGTTGAAGGAAAATTATGGGGTGTTGAATGCAATATTCTGTGAGCTATGTCAAGCTATGCGTTTATGCCCATGTGTCAGAGGTCATGCGTTGGAATGAAAAGTATGCATTAATCTAGTATGCAATGACCATGCGTTCCTATTACAAGTTTTCTTGCCTTCTCACCAAGTATAATGAAAACGCAAGTTTCTCGGGTACTTCAAGGTCGAACACAGGGACTTGTCACTTAATAATGCTTGTGAACCAATGCGTTTGAGGCGATGAATAAACGTAAAAAGAAGAAGATTAATGGATTTACACACTACTCCTACTCCTAACTAAACAGATTGAGCAATGGAAGACTTGTGATGAGAATTGGTAGATACACAACAACTACTAACGCATAGTAATGTTTATTATCTTAAATCGCTCAAGTAATCCTAGCTCGTCACACTAACGAATCGCACACCTCTCGGTGGTCAGCCACATGACTACATCTCTATAGTGTATAGGTGCGTCGAGCATAAGATCGTGCCTATCTCTAGGAAAAATGCATACTTTACTTTAGTGCGTTCCATCTCTTACCTTCTCAGGCAATTAGATGCGACTAATTAACTTATAGACAAGCATTGCAACAACCCAACGACAAGCATTGCTACAGCCTTTCACCAAACAAAGAGGATTAACTCATTATACTCGTACAACGCACACCTCTCGGTGGTTGCTACATGTGTCCTATCTCTAGGCTACATGATTGAGTATGCGATCGCGTTTGATAAATAAACGATGAAGGTAAACAATGATAAAGATAAAGAAGATGAAGAAGATGGCGTTGAAGGAATCAAGATATGCATTGATTACAAAATGTCTTAATATCTTAAGCCAAAATGTAATACAATACAAAGATTAGAGGAGAAATGAAAGACTCTACGTCAAGGCTACTGGTGGTGCCATGGATGAATGGTGGAGATGTCTCTCTCGAGCTCTATCTCTAGCGAAAGCTCCGGTCGTCACTCGGTCTGGTTTATGGAGATGAAGAATCCTCACAGAAAATCTTGTTCATGCACTCATCTGTGATCGCAAACCTCTGCCTTGAGGCAGAAGTTCGGATGTCTTGAAATGAAGGTCCAAAAGGCTATTTATAGAGTTTAAACGCCGACAGCAATCATGAATTGCGTTATGTCTCACTACTGCCTTTGTCGCGGTATGGGCAATGTCACATCATCTTATATTGTTGATACTTTCAAAGTATGCGTCCGAGCTTGATTCAACTAAAGTATCAACGCATTCTACATCTTTGCGATCACCCTTCTATTTAAGGTTATCACTCCGTGGCTGCAATCTCCAAGTGATTACTGCATTCGCTTGATCACCGCAAATTCATGCGATGGACGCATGCGGTTCGTCTATACGATAGCTCGGTCTTCAGCGCATGCGTTTGTCTTTGCAGTCGCCTGGCTTCATGCATTTGATTGTGATTGCTTATTTCCAGCGCATGCGTTTGATTCTTGCGATAGCTACAAAAATAGACACTTTGGCACGGAGTAATGCATAACATTGGGGTCAGTGGGATTTAGGTGCTAATCGACGCAAAATCAATTTTCACAAATTATAACTATTATCACCGTATTTTCTACTTGTTAGCTCTCATAATTCTAAATAAAAGGCTTATAATAACTGACATTTTTCTGCCAGTTATCACTTGGTAAAGAAGAGAATGATCATTTTCTTTAGCCTAAAAATACCACCACAAGATGTCTCTTCCATTCATAAGTTCAAATCCTTTTCAAAGAACATAGGAAGAGTGTTAGAAAATGGATTGGAGGAGACCATGCGTCGATGAAGTTCCAAGAGAAGGAGATGTTGTCGGACAGTGAAGTCTGGAAGTAGCATCAACTTGGGATGAGAATTTCTCCCAGAATACTCGTGCGTTTGGAGTAATTTTAAAGCCACCTAAAGGCTCTGAGAGTCTAATTTTCATGGTAGGGCTGCCAGAGAAGAAGCTCCAAGGAATCAGGCTAGAGAGTGAGGAAAAAACAGAAGGGTCGAGCTGTCAGGTAAGCTTATGCCAGTCTTGATATTTTGATGATTTCGGCCAAACCAGTTCTGAGCTAATATTTTAAGGTAAGCTGCCTGAGACATTTTAGAGCATGTGTGTAGAAGGAAGTATCTTGAGATAAGGCTTAAAACTATGAGTAATCTGAGCTTTAAATTGAATCTGGAATTTAGGATTCAAAAGAGGAGCCCGAGAAGACCAAAGGAACTTTTAGAGAAAGGTTCCTACCTTACCAAGGTGAGTGGTGTTTTCCTTTAAGTCTTAAACCATATGTTTTTGAGTAAATTGTATATGCTGATGTTATGAATGAGTATCTAGCATGAGAATGAAATTATGTGATCAAGATGGTCAGGGGGTCAATAAACCTAGTTCCTGAGCCCGAGAGCAGAACCTCACAGGATGGTCAAGGAACCGAGAGGTCTAGTTCCTGAGCGTGTGGGAGGAACCTCATATGGGATGGTTAGAGGGCCGATGGGCCTAGCTTTTGAGCCCATGAGTAGGGAGCTATGTGCACATAGGGAATAAAGGGAACGCCAAAGAGTAAGCGTTTGTAATTAGTAACAGTTAACTATCTACCGTGTGTGTAGGTAGAATTGAGACCAGACTCATTCAAAGCGGAGGTTTGAGTATTAACCTCGTATATATGATATGCTTGTTTTTTATGAGTTGAAATAGACTCTAGAAGTTGCTTACCACTCACTGAGCTTTGTGAAGCTCATTCTTTTCTTTCATGTTTTTCTTCTCAAGTAGCGAAAGATGAGGAGTTCCAAGGTGCTGCTAAGGTCAAGGTCTGCCACAAGCCACATTCACACTTTCGGGGTTTTAGAGTTGCTGATGTAAAATTTGTAGTTAAGTCTTGGAGTTGTATAAACATTACATTGTTGTAAAAAATGGGCCTACTTAATCAGTTGTTGTTTATCTCCTTAACTTAAAAGTTTACTGAGAGTAAAGAGGTTCAGATGGGCAGTAGGTATCACAAAAGGGTGGTATCTACGGTCCCTCACGCCTCTCCTCGGGCTCAGGAGTGCAGGCTCGGGGCGGGTGTGACATAGCCAAATACATACATTTTGTAAGAATAAAGTAAATACTTGAATGATTTAAGAAAATATGTAATAGAAGATATATTAGTTAATTTATTATTTTTTCACAAAATTAAGTCTTTTAAAATTTCATGATAATTGTTTCTTAGTTAAAAATAATTCTTTTTATTTTTATTTGAATGGTTTGATTATTTCTTAATTTTAAATTTTAATTTAAATCCAAAAAATATATTTGGTCAAATTTTCATGATAACCCTTTTTTAGTTTTATTTAAAATATTGTTTTGATTCAGATATACTCCTAGTTTTAAACTTTAATTTAAACGAAAATATTTTTCATTCTTTTTTCTCTTGGTTTAAATTTTTATTTATTTATTTATTTTAATTTGGAATATTTTATTAATTTGGTTAGTTTCAAACTTTCATTTCAACCGAAAGATCATTATTATTTACTTCTTTTTCATATAAAAAAATAGATTACAAAACGAAGGGAAAAAACACCTTACCAATTATGGAATAATAGTTGGAGTTGGAGTTAAGATCTAAGCATATTGTAACAAGAAAACAAAAAGCTATTAACGAAATAGAAAAAGAAAGGAAAAAAACAAGAAAGAAAGAGAGAGAAAAAGATCATCAATGAATTTTTGGAGTTATAGATTGAATTTATAGAGAAAATTTGATTTGATCTTAAATCAAATCTTGAAAATAAATTAAAATTGGAACTTTTTTTTTAGTGAATTGAGATGTGAATCGATATATCATTCATGTTAAAATAAAACTAATTCTTTAAAAATATTTAATCTCATTCACATTTGATGCTAAGAAATTGTAGAAAAAAAAATTCTTTTGCATGTGATGCTAAAGAATAGAGGCAAAATAATTTATTTAATGATTTTAATATGAAATTACCTAATATATACCTATTTAAAATTTGCACCAATATGAAAGCATTAATCTATTCTATATTAAATGGAGTAATAAAGGGAGAATCTTTGTCTTCCCTTTTTGCCCTTACATTTTTTTATAATTGCTATTTTGTCCTTTAGTATCTTTTCACGTAATTGTTGTTTGAGGTCTTCTCATCTTTTTACGTAAATATGTAATTGTTCTTTGAAGTATTGACACCTTTTCTCATTCCCTGTCATTGCATTACTAATTATTTGTAGGAGGGGAGTTTCATAATAGCAGTTTTGGCATTGTGATTTCTTCTTTAGGAGAAGTCGAATCCCAACAACGATGTTTAAGATTTTTGAAAAGTAAAGGTTCTTACTATGATTCACTTCTATTTCTTTAAATTACTAATTTCAATTCATTTTAACAATGGGAGGGGCCTTCAATTCTTTTGGTCTCATGAGTCTAAGAATTTTTTTATTGGGAAATTTTGAGGTTTTTATTTGTTTTTTCTTTTCAGATTTTCAATTTTGATCGGAGACAATGTTGGTGCTAGGGTGTTCATGGGTTGGGTTGGATTTGGTTGAAAGACTTTTTAGATCCAATCCAATTGTTCTAGTTGTAAATTTTTTCAACTCAAATAACCCTTATTAAAAAATGAACTCAACCCAAACCAACCATGAAATATTTGGGTTAGGTTGGTTCGGGTTAATCGGGTCATTTATTTAAAATTTTGTTCTAAAAAGAAACAAAAGGTAAATATGTTAAAATTTAATTTAATTATTTTCATATATTAAATTAAGATTAATAACTCAATTTCAATTTATATAGTGAAAATTTTCTTTATGAAGTGCAAAGAAACTTCTTAAGTTGAAGAATAAAGTATTCAAAAATATTGGAATTAAATAAAATTAAAATCAATATATGTATAAATAATTATGTTATAAGTAATAACAAAAATATATTTTAAAGTAAATAATAAACTCGGGTTGGTTCGGGTTGGTTTTGGTTATATTAAGTGAACCCATGAACCAACCCAACCCATAAAATTTTCATTTATTTGAACCCAACCCAAACTGTACGGATTAGATTGGGTTGATCGATTTTTTTGGATCATCGGGTTTTTGAACACCCCTAGTTGGTGCCCCTGCTAAAAGAGCAGGAGGGTTGCTTGCCGGTCTTGCAAACTATCTTTCAAATATTCGAGTACCAACTGTGGTTGAGAAAGGTACTTTTATTCCATGCCTTCGTTCATTTTTTCTCCATAAACCAACAACCCAATTATTCAATTCCATATGTTTTCTTTTTTAAATTCCATTTCTTATTCCCAATTTGAATCATCCACTATCATCATTTACTGTCTTTGATTCACTTACTTTGGAACAACGGGCACCCTAGGCCTGATTCCAACCCCCTTGTCGAAGATTTTTCCCTCATGAGTGTTGTTGATATCTCATCGCGTTATAGTTGGGTTGATTTGACTTATTTTTATTTATAGAAATGCAGTTTTTAATAAGATTTTTTTTTAGATTAAATTTTGTGATATTTTTCTTTTAACTTTTTAATATATTCATAAGATAGTCATGCTTGTAAATCTCTAACTTTTTCTTTTTATATATTTCTTGCTTCTTTTATTCATCCATAAAATAACAATTGTTAGACTTCTATTTTGTATCTTCAATGTAGATGTATGTTACTCCTCTAAACAAGACTTCTAATTCTTCAAAAGATACCATTGTTTTTTCTTTTCATTTATATACATATAAAGATATCGCCATTACGTTTAGTCTTGAATTTTGGATTGAAAACTTGTACATGTTCAATTAATTGATTAACATATTCATTTCTATGTATTATATCAGGGGAAGAGAAGACGGAGATTTAAAGGACAATTTAATAGATAATCTACTTCCTCTTCAATATAACATTAACCACCTATCCTACCTTTTTTTACTTTTGTATTTACTATTTTGATATATATTTTTATGAACTTTTTATTCAAAATGTTGTGAGTTCTTGGTACATTATTAAGTGCTTAATTATTTGGCCCTATCCTTTACACTTTATTTACATGAAGATGGTTTTGTTTTTTTCAAATTGGGGTATCCTATTTGTTTCAAGCTTGAATTAAGATTAAGGATTTTAGTGTCAATAATGAGTTCAAATTAGGGACTATATAGTTATTCATATATTTATTGTTTTTTTCCATCGTTGATTTTGAATTTATATTAAAAAGTAAGAGAGAGTTAGTAAGATGAGGGAGAAAATCACGAGATTAGAGAAAAAAAATAAAGAGAAAATAGGTAAGTGAGAGATATAGAGAGATATTTGAGAAAATTAGATAATAGTGAAAAATGAAAGGATAAATTGAGAAAAGTATGACCCACTTCTCTATCAATAAATCTCACAATTTTAGGATATCTGTTCCTCCAATGGCTATATAAAAAATAATGAGAAATAAAAAAAAAAGAGGTAAAAGGAGTACTATTTAAGAAGATAGAAAAGAAAGATATATGGAGAGGTATTGAAAAAATGAGACAGATAATTAATAAAAATGAATTTAATCTTTTCATTTTTAAACATTACATATTCTTAGAGCTATTATATATGTTAATGAACCTTTTCCTAATTTTCTTTAAATTAATAAAATAACCTTATATAGTTTTATTAACTTTTTATATATCTTGTGTTATTTAGTTTTATAATTGGTACCACAAAAAAAGTTACTACTATCCTATTAAAGTCACATACAATAAAAAAAAAAAATAGTTCGAGGGTAATTCTTTTTTGTTTCTAAAGTAGCAAACATTTTTTAGTTTTTTTTTTTTTTTTTTTTTTGGTTCTAAAGTTGCAAACATTTTTTAAATAAGATAAGAGAGAATATTTTTTCAAAAAAAAAAAAAAAAATATAGGTTGTTTTTTTCTTTGATGATATATTTACATAAATGTAAAATTACATATTTAAACCAGGAACAAAAAAAAAATCAGTTTGTTTTCTACTTTAACAAAAAAATATATAATGTTTATTTGATGGTGTTACATTCAACAAGTTACATTAATTTGAGTAAACAAGCATTCATGACAGAAAAAATATAATACGGATTAAAAAATTATCTTTCAAGAATCTTTCAAATCGGTAATTTCTTAGCACGGATGTCCTTTGTAACAGTTTGTAGACTACCACAAGATCTTCTCTTATATCTTCCTGTCCTTAGATTAGATGTGGGATCCAAAATGAGAAAGAATCGAGGAAAATGTTTGGTGAATTTTTTTATTTTGATGTGAAAAGCCTAGAGAGAACGAATTCTCTCTCAACTTCTCAATTGCATCAATCCATTCTCAACCAAAATCATTCCTTTTGTTAAACTCACATGCAAAAAGAACATCAGAAGATGACACCAAACTCTTTCGATTTAGGTGGAAGAATGTGGTGTTCAAGTGGGAGAAACCCACTAGTGTGTAATTTTCATTTTAAATAGAATTATTCAAAAATTTAAATTTTTAATTTGAAATCTAATTTCAAAATTAAAATGAAAAACAATTTTATAAAATATTAACTCAATAATTAATATTAAATAAATTTCATTAATTTTAAATAAATTAATTCTATAATTAATTAAATTGATTTAATATCAAATATTAAATTAATATAACACATATTCAAACATGAATCTCTATTCATGTAATATCTAATCACATTTAAATATTTTCAACTCTCCAATTTTGTTAGTTCGATAATTAAATGTTTAGTTATATCATATATAATTAATAATTCCCCTTCTATCGAATTTATAATGCTTTAAATTTCATTATCACATTATTTAAGGTTTAGTTTGTTTATAGCTAATAGGGGACCTAATGGACCTACAAATCATGAGTTTCAACGATTCGAGATTAATTGGCTAAAACCTTTTAACCTAATTAACCAACACTCGTTAACTATCAGGTCACTCCACTAAACCCCAATAGTTGCACTCTTCTCACTATAGATATATTTCTATCCATCTGATTTAACCATGATCAGTAAGTCGATCCTTCACAGATTGTTTGTATTTATAGCCAAATCAAAATGTTTTACCCATGTATTACATATTGCTTCTTAAGTCTCCACTAATCTATTAATGAACAGTTGGTTTATGGTCCTACCATTAAACTGAATCCTTCTCAGACATAGAGAAGATGGGGCCCTTGTTCAAGACTAGGCATCAGTAATTAAGAGAACGACCTATGTACTATCCCTAAAGCGAGTAGAAGTGAGTTTCATCTTGCAGAACTATATTCCCAGCCATCTACCCGATGTCACCCCTAAAATGGGAGGCTTATTGAGTGGCAATGTTGAGCCACTCTCACCCATGCAGATTAAAGGATAATCCCGAATAAATAGGAGTTCATAGTTAGCTCAGGATTGAAATCGAGTTACCTTAGGTCATCGAGTTGAAATAGTCAATTTTTAACAGTAAACGACGTTATAAAGAAAAGTGACTATTTCATGGTTCAGTCTTATGCAAACATCTTTTACATCAGATGCCCTTGCATAGGATGTCCCCACTCACATGTTTCCACGTGAACGATTTTGGGATCATATCGTTTGTATCAAGGCAAAGTGGGTCGCATCCATAGTGTCCCCAAGATAAGGTACTCAACCCTATCCTTATACTTATAGATTATTTTAGCTATATACTCAAACTTAATCCACTTTTATGTCTATACATAAAATTTAAGTATATGCTATAGCAGTGGTCCATTTAGTTTATTGGATTTAGGCTATTACAACTGCAATTTACACATTCATTAATAACCTTATTGAATAAAACTCAATAACTATTTTATTGTAAATAGAATATGTTTAAATATTACAAACTACGAGTTTTAGGATATATAACCCAACAACTATTTCTTACAATATTGAATTAAAACATCAATATTTTCACATGCGTTGCATGTGTTTCTTAACTACTATTACTAAACGAGCAAAAAGAAAAATCAAACGTTTCTCCCCATAGTCACTTTTAGATAATATAGATTAATATTTAAGAAAATAGAATGCACATGGATGAAGTTCAATTAATGGCTAATTATTTATTGGATTTTAGATCGACAGGCTAACCATTTTTTTTCTTTAATTTTGTGGGAAGTGTCAATGGAGCCAACATGGAATATGGTCATGCAATCTGGAGTCTCGTTGTTTGTAATGATACACATTGTTTGATGAATAAAATAACTGTTATTTCATTCTGGCATTTACTCATATCCAATAAACAAAGCTCCATGATTATCTTATGTGAACTTAAGCACGTATATGTGATATACAAGTGTATCATGCCTTGTGATAACCTAAATAGGTTTGTAGTATAAGGGTTATCATACTGTTGATTGGTTAAAGTGGACACATAATATATCTGTAGTAAGGAGAGTTCAGCTGTCAGTCTTTAGTAGAGTGCTTGACAGTTAATGGATGGTGGATCCCATGGCTAAAGAGTTTAGTCAGTTATTCACGTACTATTGGAGCTTCGAGCTACAGGTCCATAAGGTCCACTTGAAAGCTCAATGGATTCAGTTGAGGATCAGTTTTTGGTGTTGATTTGAAATGTTCAAATTGACAAGAGATAATTTGATTATATATGATATGATCGGTATGATGTATAAGATACATCTAGTGGAGGATTAATGTAAATGAGATTTGCATTAAGTACTATGGAATAGAAAAAGAGCTACGGTTTGTATATTTTATAAGATGAAATATTAAAACTATAGGTTATAAATATAGTGTGATAAGTTAGTTATCATTTATATTTATAATAATATTAATTATTAGATTATTAAAATTTTTTTCTCTAATAACCAATTGAGTGGGAGGTTATTAGTGGTTTCATATCTATTGAGATAGAGGGATTCAAAACTTTAACCTTTTGGTTGATATATATCTTAACCAATATATTTAGATATAGATTTAGATTGACTCAACTAATTATAAATGAAACAAATCTTCTCATATGTTCTAATCTTGTTCTTTTTTCTTATGCTTGCTACTTTCTTTCTTTCTTCTTTTTTTCCTTCAAAGATAAGTATTGATATTTCATTGATAAATGAAACGAGAAGCCCACCAAGAAGGATTGTTAACAAAATAGGATGACTAAAATCAATATCATTTGCACCAATACGAAAGCATTAAAGAAATTTAAATTCAAGTCTCCTTAATTGTCAACCCAATAGAAAACTAAAAAGAAAAGGAAAATTTTAACCTTGGAGTTGAATTTAAAATTTGTCATATGTTTGGTTGTCACACCCAGATGTGACATTGTTTATTGAAAATATGTTTTAATAAATGAATCTTTTTTCAGAACAATTAAAATGAATGTCAGAACAAGATTTCAGTAAAGGTATGATTAAGGTTGGCTAGGGACATTTCAATGCTAATTGACATTAGCAACGTCAAAAAAAATGTTTTAGGAATGCATCAGTATGCCAAAGGAACGATGCACCACTAAACAAATTTTCCCTTAACACCAATCTCTTATAATTCATTTTCAATCACTAGTCCAACCAAACATTCAAACTACTTATCACATCTCAAGTCAAATGTGACCAAATAAACCCAATTGATATGAACTTAAGGAACCAAGACAAGAATTCAATATCCTGGAAGTCAAGAGTCTTGAATTCAATATCACTTCAGAAGTTTTGAACCAGACCGGTTTGGTTTGGTTTGATTTGGGTTTTTACACTCTTAGTCAAGACTAGCACTTCTGAAGTGAGCAGTTGTCATATGCAACCAAAATAAGCACTTCTTGGTTTAGCATAATAGGCCATTTTCTTGACTAATGGTAAGCCTAAGTGATGGTTTACCCATTTAGAGTTGACAAAGCCAGGTGGAGATAATCTCATTGACTCTTCTAGTCAAAGCAAGTGTCTTGATTGAACTTGCTGAGGTGGCAGGACTTGATGTCCACATAGATTATCATTTCATATACTGAAAATTTCACTCAAAGAAAGAATCAATATTCCTCAAGAAACATCAATAGTTGAACAATAATTTGAAGTGTACAGAACAGAACATCATATCATGTATTAAGACACCAATCAATTTATTATAACACCACCATTACAATGCCCAAAATTCTGCCAAAACTTAGCTAACTGTGCATAGAGAGAGCAAAACTATGAGACAAAGTCTTGTAGTAGAATTCATTAAGAAATTTCCGGTCTCAAAAACAGACGGGTCAAGCTTTGGCAAAGTGAACCAAAGTACAAGATTAGCAGTAAATACATGAAAGAAATCTTGGGTGGCAATTCCACATGGTCTTACAGACAAAGCGTCCTTCTGTCAATGTATATATTCAACGGTCAATCTCTGCCCGGCACAAGATCAATTGGGGAGGAACATGACCAAAGTCACAGAACTATAAACAGAAAGCTTCAAAAAAAAATGTAAGAGAAAGAATGTTAATGGGAAAGGGTAAGGATTAACATTAGACCTCAAGCTTAAACATGTAGAGTTAATGACAAAAATTTACTCCAGGGAGAATCTCTAACTTCTATATCAAGTATATATGTAAACTGTTGGCAATTTGTGGATGGTTGGCCTTCATCTAACATGTGGTTCAGAATAGCGTATCAAGTAATTTTGGGGAAGACAAAGTTGCAACAGCTTTGAACTGTTATTCAGACAACAGTTCGTGAGAAAACACGTGCATATCCAATTAACAACATATCGTTTCTTATCGACTTATTCTAGTACTCATTTACCTTTTCTTGCCGATACTTGACACGAATCGAACTGAGAGGACAACCATTGGTGTTCAACTGTAAATCTTGTAAAGCAACAACAGTTTGTTTCAGATCCGATGCTTTATATGAGGTATAATATTCCAGTGTTGAATTCTGTCAGAAAGAGAATGAAATTAACAAGTCTGGCAAGGATTTTAGGACTACGTGAATAAAAAGGATAAGTGATGAGAAAATGCATACCCATGGGTGACTCGACTGATCCAACGTCCATTTGGAAAGAAATACAGCTGATGCAGCTATAACTGAGGGAAGAAAATTCAAGAAACCATAGTCAACCAGTGTTAATTCGGCTAGATAGTTGGCAAGGCACTCGAGTTCAAGACTAGGGGTCTGCAAATCAATGAAAGTCGAGAAATATAAGCTTTGCATATGAGACAGAGAAAGCACAAGGAAGCTCCTCAAATTATCGAGCAATGCATTACAATTACAACCATGTCATTGTTACCTTATATGTCGTTTGTGCAGCTCGAACATATCTCCTGGAAATCAAAAACATGCACAGATAAGAATATTGAGCATATATACACAAAAAGTTATATATGCACTGCCTTGCTTGTGGAGTTCATCTACCTGAGGAAAGATTTTGCAGTTGGTGCAGAAAGTTGAAAGCCCATATGCTTCAATATTTGACCTTCCATATTCAATACCTAAAAAATCACAAAGGAAACTTTTAAATAGCAGAGAACAGAAGGAGAAATCTGCTATTGTAATATAGTCACTCTCTTAAACAATATGACCTGGACTCATCAGGTTTTTAGAGGAAAACAATGTAACTCTTGAGAAAATATATTGCTATCTAGTGCTATTAAGTTCAATTCTACAAACGAAAACAATTATCTGTTGGGAACAAGCCGATGGGACTAGGAAAATCCGGTCTAGAACTAGTTCATTATTTGAGGCATACCACGTCTAACAAATCATTCTCAATCTTATATGTTTCTTTTCCAAAGAGCAGTAAACATCCTGTGGTACTAATCAAGTTAAAACTTTTTATTGTTTCCTTCCCATTTTATTTCATTCATTATTGCCCTTTCTTTTCTCCTGGAATTAGCCGTTCCACCACTCATCAAGCAATGATTGACATCAATTCATCCTATATACCATCCACTGTTCAGTATGGCAAATATGTCATACCTCCTCTTTTGTGTAGGTGCTGTCAGTGATGAAACAAAAATCTTCAACACGTGGTGCACAAATTTCTTCATACTTCCTGGAGGGCACAAGAACCACTGGTGTTATTTCCTTCATATTCAAATTAATATAGCATAACTGATCTTTTTGGATGAGCTTTTGTGAGTTCTCATAGTAAATAATATTTGCTAGATACTTGTTATAAGGACATTAAATTTGTTCGCTTAATACCATCAATAGTTGCAGAATGCAGGGGTTAATCACTTCGCGTAGAACACATTTTAGACTTTTGGATGAAATAAATAGACAACCATGCTTCAGTTCTGAGGAACTTACGAGGCAATTAACATGCAAGAGATACCCAACAGTTGAAGCTTTTGTCTCTCGATGTAATTTTGGGAGAGAAACCAATCAATGAAAAAAACAGTTAGGTAGAGTGTATCTGGTACTAACTTGTATTCCTCCGATACCTGAAACCAATAATTTGTGGATCAGACATTGCATAATTGTGCTCCTGCTTCATGATGAATGTTCATGGAACTTCTTTTCTTTCAAGGTATAAGTACATTAAAAGTTAAGAAATTTGGAAGAATGATTTCTTTTCACAAACAAAATAAAGAAAAGAAAATGATGAATTGAAGAAGGGTTAATGAAGCAACGCTAACCTCTACAAGCCAATCAACCAATATACCCCGCATGCTTTGGGTAATATCAGTCTGCACTGTTTCCATGAAATTGGGACGTGGTCTTCTGGTTAGCTGTAGAGAGGAAAATTTGATCAGTTAAGATAATAGAATCTTCAACTTTAAATCTTAAAAGTGGGAACCAAATTGAATCAATTTATCATGGAACTGAAAGAGCATATGGGCTAACACTAATATAGCAAAAACTTTCCAATCCTAAAGGCGCAAAAGGGATGATTGCATCATCCTTGAACAAAGATTATGAGTAAGAAGTGGGAACAAAAAAAAGGGTGTTTGTCATTTCAAACAGACAGCTTAAATTACATGTAAGGTTGACTGTGTGAATTGAAGAAAGCAAGTGTAGAATTTTAATGCTCCATTTCATGTCAGGAAAGAGGAACATGACACACTTCAACTGTTCAACACATGCAACTTTAGTACTTTAGGATATTTCTACTTTCATTAAACATATGAAAGAGTGTACAAGAACATACAAAAAAACAAACAAACTCACATAAGAAATTACATGGCTAACTACAAGAAGGGTTCCAATCCAAACGGATAAAACCAAGTGGATAATAACAAAAAGCCTGATGGACAGAACCCCACAAGGAGAGTCATTTTGATTGTTTGCATCCATCAGAAGTTATTGCTTAGTACTGTTTTCACATATCATAATGCTAAACGCCTGAAACCGCTGAGAATAAGAAGTAACATCCATATAATTAAATCTTTTCTCAGAACACATAAATCCGAAGATCCAACAGAGAAATGTGTAGGACTAAATAGTTGACGTTCGCATTTCTTATTCTGATCCCAACTTCTCAGAGCCCCTTATGATCAATATAATCATGCTTTGTTGAACGAATATTGCTTCCTTGTATTGTCAATGCTATAAGTGCAATATCCCTTTTGTTCTTCCCTTTATTCACACCGACCATGAGCAAAAATGGCAAATGAAAAAAAGAAAAGAAAGTTGATAAAAGAACAGGATAAACATCACATACCTCAGCAACACGTAAATTGTTATAGATATCCTGCGCATAGACAGTGCACAGCTGAGCATCTCTGTCATTACAATCAATGTCTGTAATGTCCAGGTTGCTTCTTGTCCCCAGAAGCAACACTTTCTCTGTTATTTCCATTTCCAACAAATATTTTGTCAGCAGTTTATATGTTTGGATGTGACAACACTGTCCAAACTTGAAATTAAGAATTTCAATGTGATTTATTTATCTTATGAGACATGGCTTCTATAATTGATTCAAACATTGTTTCAGATGCTTCCTAAAAGCTCAAACACCAGCATTCTTATTAGCATTCCCAATACCAACTTCATCATATGAGACATGCCTTTCTATAAGTAGATAAATTAATATGTCTTTTGAAGAGTAAAACCCAACTTTGTTACATTGAATTGTCACCTTAAGCACAGCAAACTAGTTAATTTCCTTCCATAGTTATGAAAATAATAATAATAATAATTGCAATCAAATTACAACTCTTATCAGCTTAGTGTGCTCTGGATCTAGTGAAATGCATTTAAGTTATATATTAAAATAAGTCCAAGGAGAAAATGTCTGTGAAAAGAGAATAACATGATAAAGAAGAAAGCTGAATTATCTCTTTTCCTGCTTCTTCAGAGAGTTATGAACGTGCTAAAGTTTAGAGAGCAAAAATTTAGGAATAATTACCTTTATTTTGAAAATTTTGAGACTCTGAATGACTCTGAGACCTCCAATTATCATCCCGAAAATCACTTGTAACCTCTTCCTTTATACCACCTACCCGATGATATGTCTCGGGGTCTTCAGAATTACTCGAACGCTCAACTTTCAACTTAGCTTTTGATTTGGCATTTGCTTGTACACCTTGAGTTCTTAGATCAAGAGGCTTGGAGTAAGCTGCACCAACTGATGAAGCTCCTTTGGTTCTAAGACCTAGAGGAACCTTGGAGTTAGCCACACCAACTGATGAGGCTCCTTTGGACTTCTTGAGACGGTTTCTGATTGTCGGCTTATGACTATTGGGCTGTCAAAAGAAAAAAGAAAAAGGTAAGTTCCAGTACGAGAAAGCTGCATAACTTTGCAAGATATCTGTCTATTGTCCTCCACGCAAGTGAAACCTCATATACAAGAATGGCCATGCAAATGCACAAGACAATTTTTAAATACAGCAATGGCCCATAAGACGCAGGAAAAAGAAAACCTGTTCACCTCAATTTTAGTTGCATTGAAACATTTTGAGTACAAAGGTTCACAGCCTATATTGCTGACATCCTGAAGCACAGCCCTCCTTTTACATGGTCGAGACGATTTAGCAATAGAATGGCAGCTATTTTCTTCAGAAGCAGCTCTTTTCAGATTAGCTCGTACAACCTGCCTCTCCTGCTGATGTGCAGGAACTTTTGGAGGCAGCTGTGCTGACGCAGTAAATGCAGCAGCCCGAGCACGCGTAATTCTACCAGAGAATTCTCCAATATTAGCCCTGATATGATTTTCTTCTTTTCTCATATTTGAAGGTCTCAAAGAAGATTAAATCATCCAAATGCATCTGAGTAAAACCTGTGGTAAAATGAACAGCTCTGAAGAAGTGATCTTAACACCATAAATATTTACTGTGAAGCTTTCAAAATATTTCCGTTTAAAAAAAAAAGGTCTTACAGTGTTTGATGGGTTAAACTTAAAAGAAACATAGAAGATTTGAATACCCTTTAATGTCTAAAATTCTAATAAAAAGCCAATACGGTAGCTACAAATTTCAAGTGAACTGTTTGATTAAAATAGTGAACGCTTTTCACATATGGCAAACTATCAGCAATGCAGTATTAATCCGTAGCCATGATTGAAATTACATTGGCACAATACTGGATGACAGATAATAGATTACAGACTATCGAGCTTCACCACACAGCTGAAATAAAGGCCATTTATAAAGAAAGAGAAAGATTGGCAGAAACAATAGGAATTCAAAGTAATGTTACCGGTTTAACGGGTCTAAAAGGTTAATAGATCCAAAATGAGCTTCTAACATCTTGAAATTCTTGTAATGTCAAAAGGTATTAAATCTGAACAGACGTATTATGATAAATGACTCTAATCAGACTATCCCCAATCTTACGATTACAAAATTGAGCAAGTTAAAGGACAGGATTGGCATTATTTCAAGAGAATGTGATGAAAGATACAGACTTCCAAGCTTCTTACCAGTAAAATAAAAAAATAAAAATAAAGAAAAGATAAAGAAAATTTAGAGACAAAAGTAACAAGTAACCAAGGTAGCTGGTATCCAAAATGCAGAAGAAAAAATGGGGAAAATCAAAGGATCTACACAATGTGTTACTCCAAATCCAAGTTTCAATAGTGTAATTTACATTCTTGCATTATGTCCAAATTATTAGAATGTCCATTTCCTTATTACACAGTATTTTAAGAAATAATTCAAACCCAAATTCCACTTCTTTCTCCAAATTACCACAATCATCAAACCCCCAAACCACCCAGCTAAAAAACCCACAAAACCCATCATTCCACCACATCAAATCCATCCCCAAATCTTCAAGAACATCAACTCCACTCCGCCCTAATCCACAACCAACCACCAAACAATCGCGAAATCAAAAAAGATGCAGACAAGAAATAAACCTGAATCTATCTTCCAAGCTCCAAGACCTCCATTGGAGCTCGAGATGAAGATCGAAAAAGTCGAATCAATACAATAATATCGGAGAGGGAAAAAAAAAAGACAGCGTAGTGTGGGTTAGTAAAGTTGGAATGGGAGTGAGCGGGATGAAATGGAAATTTGAAACACAGAGTAAGGGCAAAAAAAAAATCAGAAAATCAAAAAAAAAAAAAAAGAAAAAAAAAAAAAAAAATTAAAAAGAAAAAGAAAAAGGGCAAAAAAAAAAACAGTTATTAATAATTATATTAAATGAATAATCGTGTTTTAATGGCGTTTGCTGTTTTTGACCAAAAAAGTGAAAAGGACACTTCGTGGACTCGAAGCTGTCAGCTCTTCAATTTTTATTATCACCTTACGGTAAGCTCGCGCGTGAGACCGGTTCCTCAATTTCTACCTCCAATTTACCTTATTTACCCCTCCTTTTCAAAAATTTTTCCCCACTTTCCGTCTCTTCTCGTTTCGTTGTCCTTCTAACCAACAAAAGGCTACTTTTGTAATCTCGACCTTTATGTTAAATTTTGTTTAAGTGATACTGAGCTGGGTTCCTCTACTTCTCAGTTTTTTAAATTTTAAATTTAACCTCTTTTAATTTGCCACGTAATCGAGTTTAATTTTATTGTCTTGTTATTGGTTAACGCTGTCGAGTCTACATAGATTTTTTCACATGTGATATTGTATTTTTTTTCTAATCGTTTTTTAACAATCTTACAAATTCCTGTTCTTTTCTTTTTCTTTTTTTTCTTTTTTTTTTTTTTTTTGGTTTCTTAATGTTAGTTTATTTCCACTAATTTGGGGAGGAATTACTGGTTAATGCTATATGAGGATAACAATTTATTTTTTTCCAATTTAGAAAATTTTACTGATTATGCATAGCTATTTAAATTTTAGAAAAAATAAATAAATGTTTTCCAACTTTAAAGTTTTTTATCTTTAAACTTTTAAATTGTGATTTGTCATTATCGTTATTTTGTGGTTAATTTATGGTTATATCCATTATCCATTCAACTTATCAAATATCGTTTTTTTCACGTTATTATGTGTCCTACACTAAGTTCATATGCATACTTGAAGTCATGGTATTAAAAAACCACAAGATAAGGATGATGACCAAATTGGTTGGTCAACATGTGTACTATTTATATCATGTCATTCTAAACTCTAGCCATAATAATGATTTTTAGTTGATAGAACAAAGTCACATCCAATAATGGTCATATATTATTGGCACACACGTAATAATATTTGTTTTATGTTTGAGGCTCAGTAAAGTATAGTGTACTCAATGGGGAAAAAAAGGTTATTCAATAAGGTTTCCAAAATATAGTTATCTCCTAATGACGATTGATGATGAATTTGAACATATATATATATATATATATATATATATATACCTTAACAAACATTAGATGCACATTCAAAGTATCTTTCCTAATTTCTACTGTTCTGATATATCAACAAAACAAAAACTATCATGTAGATTATGATGAAATATATTTTTGAGTAATTTATCCAATTAATGGATAGGGTTATGCAATGTGAAAAACATGGTTTTTAATGTATTAATAAAATGTTAACAAATAAGCATGGTTTTTAATGTATTTATGCAATGTGAAAAACACAAACATACTACATGACAATCAAATAAAACCAAACCAAACATCTATTTAAAATATGAAGCCTACTTAGAGATGAGCATGAGCTTATCTTATTAACAAATAGAGATCCTAAATTTTATTCCTTACGTCGACCTATTACTAATTCTCAAATGATCAATAATTACTAATATTAATTAAAAATAATAATTAATCACAAGCCCTATACATTTGACTATGAAACATTATGAAAATTTTAATGGTGTCTGTAAAAATGAGATCAGCTTGGGAAAAGAACAATGTTGGTCTGAATGGTTATTAGGGCTGGAAAAAAAAAAAAATCAAATCATCAACCAAACCGAACCGAATCAAATCAACTCAATTAATTTGGCTCTGTTTATTTTGTGGGTTTAATTAATCTAAATTGAACCGATTATGTTCATTTGCAAGTACCAAATCTATTATATTAAGCACATTATTTTTCTAATATGTACCACTATAGAAGAAACTTAAATAAAAATCAAAACTAAATTAATTGCATCCACTTTGGAGTGATATTCACTTTAATCAAATTAAATGTTGCATTAGGAATCTGATTTTTTCACAAGGAGATATATCCCTAGGGTGATGATAGTACTTTACGATTTCATCTAAAGACCAATTTTCATTCGTTTTTTAAGATAGGGTAATGTCACATTAATACTTGTGAAATTGAGTTATCCTTACAAAAATCTCATATTCCTGTAGTCTTATAAATTTTATGAACAATTGAGTGATTTGTACAACAACTCACTCACACAACCATAGTTTTAAATTTCCATCGACGTGTCGATATTTCTACGTTTTTAAGAATTTGATGTCGACATTAAAAGTGAATCAATATTTCCATTATAACATATAGAAATCTACGAAACACAAAAGAATAAGCATAAAAAAACCACTAATATATATATATATAACATAAATAATAAATCTACTTACTTTTGTTTATATAATTTTTTCAAAAATATCCATTTTATCGATATTTTTAAACCTTGGATGCAAGCAAATATTTACATACAAACTCTTAGTCTCTACCTTCCCTTCCCTTTCTTCACAAAACTATATCCAATTGGCATTTTCAAGCTGCCGTTGCCTCCGTCGCGCATCTCCCCGTCGCCGCCGGCTGGTCCAGTATGGACCTAATCTAATCCGACCGTTGCGGTCTGGTTCGATTCCGATCTGCGAACCGACTACGGACCGATTTGGGGAAAAAATAGAATGGAAGCTGCTTTAAGAATCTCATGATTTTGGGTACGGGGAAGAAGAAGAAAGCATTGTTACAGTGAAATTTGAAAAGGAAAAAAGAAAAGATTAGAAATTTGATTTTGGATATGGCCGACCATAATAAGGGACAACGAAACAATCGTGTGCTTGAAAAAAGATGAAACGATTTTAGGGCGGCGGCGGCAGAAAGAACTGTGAGAGGAAGCGTGAGGGCTCAAAACAACTTTAAGAGATTCAATTCAATTTGGAATTAGGTTTTCGAGTCAATCTTGTTTCAATCACTCAACCCACTTAAGTACACATTTTAACTAAGGATACTAATTTTGTTGAGAGTGATAGACAAATGTACATTTGTCTTGATCAATTTAATTATGGGATATATGATTTAAAAACGTCATGGAAGGATATGTATAATTGAATTTTCGATTTAATTTTTTTGGACTTTTTTAATTTTTTTGTGAAGCTCTAAACTAAGCTCACACACATAATAAAAAAAAAAATTGTTAAAAATCACTTTTACTCCTAAATTTTCATTAAAGTAACAATTTAGTCCATGAACTTTGATTTGTAATAATTAAGTTCTTGTACTTTTATAACAATTTAGTCCATAGACTTCACCAGGTAACAATTTAATTCTTGTACTTTAAAATTTGTAACGATTTAATCTCTATTGTCAAAATTAGTATTTAATTTGAATGAGATTTCTTGCATAAACAAACCGATAATCTAATTAGAGACTCGATATTTTTATAAAATACATAGTCCACATCATAAAACAATAAAAAATAACATCTAATTTTGATTATTTTTTACGTTAATGACTAAACTGTTATAAATTTAAAAGTACAAATACTAAATTATTACATACTAAAGCTCTTGGATTAAATTGTCATAATATTGAAAATACAAAGATTGAATGGTTACAAATTGAAATTTAGAGACCAAATTGTTACTTTCAGGACAAAAAGTGTTTTTTTAACCCTAAAAAAATGGATCCATCACGAACTTGAGCTAACAGGACTTGTTAGGATACTATCTTTGCGGTTCAAATAAATTCAAGCTTCTCTACAAAACTAAAAACAAAAAATGCTTTATGTTGTTTTTGTCTTAAATTACTCTCGACTTTTTACTGAATTCCATTTAATTAGGTTCAATTTAATAATCATTTCATTGTTGTTTTTCTATTTTAAAAGACTATGTCTATTATCTTTTAATTAAATTTCTATGATATGTTTTCACTATTTCTTTTAATTCATGTGAATTTTTGGACAAATTAAATTATAACTATTTTTAAAAAATAACTAACTCTTGAATATCATAAATATTATAAAAAATAAATAGATATCTATTGCTTAGTGCCCTAAAAATCATGTGTCAATCTTTATGTTGTCTATGTGCCTTGTAGTTATTCATGTTTGGTGTCCATGTAAGACAACATCCTACATGTCACTTTGCATATAAATAATGGCATTTAGTGGATCTTAAAATCACACACATTGGTCGGTTAATCCACTTCAAATTTCCACTTAAATTTTCATAGTTTTAGTTATTTATAATTTAATTATTTTATTTTATTATTATATTATATTTTCTCCATATCCGTTGTACTCCTCAATTTCATAACATGTTATTAGCACGGGCTCTTGTTGCTTTCATCGCTGAAGGTAGATCCTAAAGATAGGTTGTTTTTTTTCTCTTTATTATAAGTAATAAATTAAATGTTATTTTGCATATTTAGTACATATTAAAATTTTAATATAAATACAATATTTTGTGATAGTGTCGCCATGACAAACTTTACAAAATTAGAATTCGCAGCCCTTGACATTAATGGCAATAATTATTTATCATGGGTGTTCGATGCCGAAATTCACTTGGATGCTATGAACTTGGGATAAACAATTAAATAAGAAAATACGACATCCAATCAGGACAAAGTAAAAGCTATGATTTTCCTTCGTCAACATCTTCACGAGGGATTAAAAATGGAGTATCTTACAATAAAAGATCCATTTATCTTGTGAAAAAATTTGAAAGAGAGGTATGATCATTAAAAAATAGTTATTATTCCTAAAGTTCGTTTGTGAGTGAATGCATTTAAGACTACAAAATTTTAAATCAGTAAGTGATTACAATTTTGCATTATTTAAAATCAATTCAGAATTGTTGTTATGGGAGAGAAAATTATTGATGTTAATATGTTAGAGAATGTATTTTCTACATTTCATGTCTATAATATGCTCCTACAGTAGCAATATCGAGATAAAGGTTTTAAACAATATTCTGAACTAATTTCATATCTTCTCGTGGTCGAACAAAATAACGAGTTATTGATGAATAACCACAAATCTCGACCAATTGGAACAACACCATTCCCTAAAGTGAATGTTGTGAATGTTAATAATCATGACCGAGATCGTGGTTATGGTCGAGGTTGTGACGTGGCAGAGGAAGAAATAAGTATTATTTTCATGGTGGTCATTCTAATAATTCAAATTTCAAAAGAACCACACAAAATGATGATTACAAAGGAAAAGCTCCACAAGGTGACTTCAAAGAGAGTTGAAAATAAATGTTTCCGGTGCAGAATGACTGGACATTGGTCACGTACTTGTCATACGTCAAAATACTTAGTTGACCTTTATCAAGCCTCCCGGAAGAAAAAAGAGAAAAATATGGAAGCAAATTTTGCATAACAAGATAATGACATATTTAACCCATCTCATAAGACAAATTTGGATATGATGGACTTCTTTGAATCTCCCAAAGAGAAGATTGGTACAGTTGATTAAACTTCAAGTGTTTCTTTTGACTTGGAGAATATATTGACTTAATGTTGTTGTTTTCTTTTATCTATCTTCATATATTTTTTTAATAACTTTGTATATTTTAAGTGTTCTTTTTCTTGTTGTAATTATTTTCTTTTAGTGAAAAAATATGGATCATTTTCATATGTTGGGTGATTAAAAAATGAGCAAAGAAGATATACAAAAGTGCAACTACACACACAATACTTACAAATAAAAAGTACTTTTTCAAATTGACAATGCCGAAAGAAAAAGTAAATACAATATCAGGTTCTGTAAACTTGATCGAAGATTTTGGAAAAGCAAATATTATTTTGCCTAGAGGAACAAAATTTACAATTGACAATGCATTGTTCTCTAGTCAATCAAAGAGAAATCTTCTAAGTTTTAAAGATATACGTTGCAATGGTCATCATATTGAGACTGATAGTAAGAATAATGTGGATTATCTATATATTATCTCTACTTTCTCAAATGGAAAACATATATTGGAAAAGCTATCTGCTTTATCTTCTGGATTGTATTATACTCATATACGAGTAATTGAAACATATGCAACAATAAACTTGAAGTTCATGAATCCAAATATATTTGTTATTTGACATGATAGATTGGATCATCCAAGGTCTATAATGATGAGAAGAATTATTGAGACTTCAAGTGGATACCCATTGAAGAATCAAAAGATTCTTCAATCTAATGAATTATCATGTGATGCTTGCTCTCAAGGCAAATTAATAATTAGATCATCATCAGCTAAAGTGGGAACTGAATCACCTGCATTTTTAGAACGAATTTATGATGATATATGTGGATTTATTAACCCATTATCAGTTAGATATTTATGGTATTAATAGATGCATCAAGTAGATGGTCACATGTGTGCTTATTATCAAGTCGAAATCTTGCATTTGCAAGATTACTTGCTCAAATAATTAAGTTAAGAGCACAATTTCTTGATTATACAATTAAGACCATTCGTCCTGATAATGCTGGTGAATTTACATCCCAAGCTTTTGATAATTATTGTATGTCAATTGGAATAAGTGTTGAACATCATGTAGCTCATGTTCATATACAAAATGGTTTAGCATAATCATTTATAAAATATTTGCAATTAATTGCAAGACCATTACTTATGAGAGCTAAGTTTCCTTTATCTGTATGGGGACATGCTATTTAATTGGTCTGACTGTATATGAAAGTTTGGATATGCATCTCATGGATGTAGTCACAACATTTTTATATGAATCTTTTGATAATGATATTTATATGAGAATCCCCGGAGGATTTAAGGTACCTGAAACATATACATCAAATTCTCGGGAATTGTATTCAATAAAGCTAAAGAAATCACTATATGGATTGAAACAATTAAGATAGATGTGGTATAATCGCGTGAGTAAATATTTACTAAAAGAAGGATATGAAAATAATCCAACATGTCTGGGTGTTTTTAAAAATAAATCATAATCAAGATTTGCTATTATAATTATATATGTTGATGACTTGAATATAATTGGAACTCCTGAAAAGCTTTCAAAGGCAATAGGATATCTTAAAAAAGAATTTGAGATGAAATATTTCGAAAAAATAAAATTTTGTCTTGGTTTGCAAATTACATTTAGCAGATGAAATGTTTATGCATCAGTTAGCTTATACAGGAAAAACTGGACACCACCACTCGATCACCTTGGTGTTCTCGGTGTGAGAATCCAGGAGTTGTGGGCAAAGTATGGATTTGGATAGAGGGGGAAGGAGGAATGGAAGAAGGAGTAAGCGATCAAGTAAAGAACAGAACGATCGTGTAGAAGATATCATTCTATCGCATAGACTCAATCCTTGATTCTGTAGTATGCGAGTTCTATCGTATAGAAAACTCGATAACTATCGTTTACCCTCTCAACAAGCTATCGTATAACTTAGTCGTGTAGCATGTGTGGATTGAAAATGAAAAACTATTTTTCAACTTTTATCCCACAATTAGTCATAAACTGTCTAAAACCACCCACGAGGTTGGTTATCGGAGAAAAAGAAAAATTAATTATCTTATAATTAATTATTTATAAATAAATACAATAACTAATTTATCATATTATATTTATAATCTATAGTTTTAATATTGCATCATATGCAACACATAAACCATAGTTCTTTTTCTCTTTTATGGCTTTTAATATAAATCATATTTATATTAATTTCTCTAATCAAATAATGTATCAAATACATCAAATTAATTATATCACATATAATTGAATTAATTTAATTATATCATATATAATCAAATTTTCTCTTGTTAATTTGAACATTTCAAACTAATCCTAAAACTGATTCTCAACATGAATTCATTGAGCTACCAAGGAGACCTTATAGACATGTAGCTTGAAGCTATAACGGTACGTGAATAACTGACTAAACTATTTAATTACGATATCCACAATCCGTTAACTATCGGGTACTCCACTAAAGACCGACAACTGCACTCTTCGCACCACAGATATATTTCTATATCCATCGGATATAACCAATCAACAATATGATGACCCTTCACAAATCACTCGTAAGTACAGATGAGCCCAATTTGTCGTTTTGCTCCTATAGTTACTTCTAATTCCTTAAGTACCACTGATTCCTCTAATGAACAATATATCATAGTCCTACTATGACTAAACCCTTCTTGAGCCAAGTGAAGGTGTGGCGTCACATTGTTCAATCTCCATAATTAGCCCTTAAGGGAGCAATTTATCTACACATTCCTGCTTCGAGGAAGAAGTGAATTCCATCTTATGTAGCTGAGTTCCCAGCTTCCCAATCAAACGAGTCCCCAAAGTGGTAGGTTTGAGTCGACGATATGGCCACTCACACCCATGCAAATCAAAGGACCGCCCTCATAGGCAGGAGTTTACAACTCACTCAAGATTAAGGTCATGTTACCTATGGTCATCCTAGTGAAATGAAAGTCTCTTTCATGAACGACGTTATATAACGAGATTAAACATTTCGTGGTTTGGTCTTATACAAACTCCTTTGTATAGAGCATTATCGCTTGCATCTTTAATACACGAATGATTAAGATCAAATCATTTGTAGCATTTTACAACATTTGTAACACTTACAAAGCAGGCCACACTCGTAGTGTCACCAAGATAAGGTACATTCTTTATCCATATACTACAGACCATTTAGGTTATCACTTAAAACACGATCCACTTGTATGTCTCTACATACATGTTTAAGTTACAACGATAATCAGGGATCTTAGTTTATTGGTTTGTGGCTAGTGCAACTAAAATATCTCATATTTCATAAACTGAAGTGAATAAAATATCTCATATTATAAATCACAATAATGTTTGTTCTATAGATATTTACAAACTACGGGACCCTACGAGATTTAGGACATCAACCCCAACAAAGACAACACAACTTGCATAGTCCAAATCAAAAGATGATATATTAAAGGAGACAAAACAAAACATATTTCACCAAAACTTTTTCTACATTCGTGATCTTGAAGAAAATGGCGACATCACTGTATAACAAATCTATTTGAAGGATAACTTGACAGACTTATTTACAAAGGTATTACCAACCACAACTTTTTAAAAATTGGTGTACAAAATTGGAATGCGGCGACTCAGAGATTTTAAGTGATATTTTCATGAGGGGGAGTAAATATATTGTATTCTTTTAATAGTATTTATTATATGAAATATGTACTCTTTTTCCTTCACTAGGGTTTTTTCCCATTGGGATTTTCCTAGTAAGGTTTTAACGAGACATATTATATATATATATGAGCATATAAGGGGGAGTATTATAAATATTATAAAAAATAAATAAATGGTCATTGCTTAGTATCCTGAAAGCCATGTGTTAATTTTCATATTGTCTATGTGCCTTGTAGTTATTCATACTTGGTGTTCGTGTAAGATCATATCCTATTATTAATTAATTTTCATATTGTAGTGACATTTAGTGGATCTTAAAATCACACACATTAGTGGGTTAATCCACTTTAAATTTCCTTATTATTAATTTTCATAGTTTTAGTTATTTTATTTTATTATTGTATTATATTTTATCTATATTCGTTGTATTCCTCAATTTTACAACATTGAAAACATTTTTTAAAAGATAAAAGAGAAACACAGAGATGAAAAATAAAATTTATGAGCTAGAATTCCAAGAAAAGAAAAGGATAAAAAAAGTGCATAGTTATGCCTTGAGTTTGAAGTTTGAATGAATAGGGTGATTAATATCTTATTGTTGTGAATTTGAGGAGCACAACGATGTACAACGAGAATAAGGATATGGAGAAAGTATAATATAATATATAAATATATAAAATAAACAAATAATAAAAAGTAAATAAAATAACAAAGAATAGATTTCTCCACTTTCTCTACTTTCTCCAATATTTTTGGATTGATCACCAATATATGTATCTTTCAAAATCCATCAAATGTCACTATGTATACGTAATTTGGCAAGTACGAGGTGGATTACATGAACACTAATATTGTGTAATCTTGAAACACATACACAACACATAGGGTAATGGAAAATTGACACATGACCAATGAACATTAATAATGAGCATCTACATTACACCTAGTTTAAGGTATTTATAATACTTATCAAATTTTAATGTTTGAAAAAATTATTACGCTACTATTTTAGACCAAAATAAACAAAAGTTGAAAGTATAAAAAATCTCAGATTTTTTATCTCTATGAAGATTAATATCTTTGTCAAATTTTAATGAAAGTGCAAGGTAGACATCGTCATCGAACCTGCTCAATGCGTGAGCGCTAGTTATTAGAGTGTTCAAAAAACGGATGACCCAAAAAATCGATCAATCCAACCCAATCTGTACAGTTTGAATTGGGTTATCAACTCATTTGGGTTGAATTAAGTTCAAATAAATGAAAATTTTACGGGTTAGGTTGGTTCATGGGTTCACCTAATATAACCCAAACCAACATGAATTTATTATTAACTATAACATATTTTTTTTGTTACTTATAACACGATTATTTATACATATATTGATTTTAATTTTATTTAATTTCAATATTTTTTGAATAATTTATTATTCAACAACTCTTGAAGGTAGTTTTTTTGCACTTTAGAAAGAAAATTTTTACTATATAAATTGAAATTAAAAGTTGTTAATCTTAATTCAAAAAGAAATTTACGATCCGAACAATTGAATTGGGTCTAAAGAGTCTTTTAACCCAACCCAATCAATGAACGCACCTACTAGTTACTTATGTAAAATATTTATTATGTTGTTCTAAACGTTTAAAACATGTAGTTTTATTCTAAATTTCTTATTAAGTAATTTTATTTTAAAGTTTTTTTTTTTTTTTTTTTTTTTTTTTTACCAAATCCAAATCCAAACATACTAATTCTTTGTTGAATTTGAACATTTTTTTTTAACATGTCTGATTTCTTTCTTTCTTTTTTTTTTTCTTTTTTCTTTTTTACCGATATTTCTGTATTTGGGTTCAATAAATCACACTTAATTCAAATGCTTTATTGCTTTACTTCGAATGTATTAGAATTCGTGTGGGATTATTTGGTAGGTCATAGACAATTTTTTTTGCTTTCAACTTTTGAGGAAGCATTAATTTTACAAGTTTTGACTAAATTATAGGTTAATTTGATCAATTTAACCTTTTAAATTTTAAATCAAATTTGACTCTCTCAAAATAACATAAATACGATTGAAAAACAACCCATCTTAATATTCTTCTTACTTTTTTTTAGATATTTTATTTTCTTAACGTAACATACATATATATATTCAACCAGATACAATCATTAATTTATCTTCTTGTACTTTTATTAATCAACTAATAGTATAGATGTACTTAGAAAACATCTAAGACTATTTTTCAAACCTTAACATTAGAATGTCTATTTTGAAATTAAAATAGTTGATTTTTGTGGTTTTTTTAATTAATTTATAAGAAATTTCCGTTATTGTATTTTACAAGATGGATTTTTCATTTTTTTTATTTTTAAAAAAAGGCTATTAAATGCATTGGATAGGGAAGCATCTCATATCCACCGCATACCACCCAAACTATTTATGGTACTCACAACTTGCCTTTCATTTTATATATAAAAAGCCACACACACACATATACAAAATATTTTGAATTTTTCAAAATCAACTGCTTTTACTATTAATCTCAATATCAATTATTTGATTGATTGATTTATTTATTTATGTATGATGAAACTGCATTAATGTAAATGTATATAGGGGTGTTCAAATAATTCGACAACCTGGACTACTCAACCTAAATTGTATAATTGATTGATTTATTTATTTATGTATGATGAAACTGCATTAATGTAAATGTATAAAGGGGTGTTCAAATAATTCGACAACCTGGACTACCCAACCTAAATTGTATAATTGATTGATTTATTTATTTATGTATGATGAAACTGCATTAATGTAAATGTATATAGGGGTGTTCAAATAATTCGACAACCTGGACTACCCAACCTAAATTGTAAGAATTGAGTTGGATTAGTTTTAATTTTGGGTTGAGTTAGGTTGAACTTTTTATAATTTTTGTGGGTTACAATTTTTAAAATTCGGGTCGACCCAACCCAACAAAAAAAAATTCTAATATTATTAAAATATATGTATATTATAATTTATAAATATTTATAATTCATATATATCTTGGATTTTGATATTTAACATTTGAGTTTTATGAAATTTTAGTTATTGTGTGATGTACACAAATTTAAGTATTTTAAGTTAATAAAAATGTAACTAAAAAAAAGAAAAGAAAAAATAAATAACCTGATAGCCCAATCCAATCAAACTCGAATTTTTGGGTTGATCAAAAAAATCTCCTAACCCAACCCAACCCATGTACACTCCTAGATGTATCTTTGAATGAACCCACATATTGCTCAGGGTTAAAATATAATTTTAGTTTATACACTAATAAATTTGTTCAATCTTAGTCAACTTCCTTTTAATTATCCGATTTTTTGTCTTAGTTCATTGAAATTAATTTTTATAGAAATTGACTAAATAATAACATTTTTTATACAAAAAAAAATACAAAATGTGAATATGTTTTTAGAATTTATATCAATGTATAACAAAAAGAAATTTCGAGACTATGAACAATAAGATTTATTAAAATTACATAAATTAAAACTAGAAATCTAAAAGTATGTAGACTGAAATTGGACACGTTCAAAATATAAATATTCGAATGATATTTTAACTTTATATGTAAATAAAAAAAAAAGAATCACACACAAACAAGGAAAAAAACATCCACCCTACGTTTATTGTCATTGGAAGAGTTCCTCGCTAGTACGACTAGATTGGCTCCATGAGAAATAGCTAAAATTTGATAGGTACCCAAATAAGATTGTACATTAAAAAAGAATCAAATCTAGCTACAACTAGAAGTCTTTTCCTTTTTATTCCATGATATAAAGTATAGATTGAGCTTGTGAACTTAATTTTTTTTAAGAATAAAATAAGTTAAAAATAATCTATTTTTATAGACACGATTCGAGAAAAGAAAGGCCTTTGAGATGGATCGAAACTAGGAAAATTGGAGTGTATAGCAAAAAAAATCAACGCTTAAATTGAAAAGCAGCAAAAAAAGATGAAAAGTGACTTTTTAGTTAATTTCACCTGTGTAGTTCGATTAAGAACTTATTTAGATTGATTTAAGAAAAAAATGTTTTTCAAAAATCTCATTTTTATTAAAATATTTTAAATAAAAATTGATTAAAATATACTTGAAAAACTATTTTGAGTGGTTGTCAAACACTCTAATTTCTCCCAGAATGACTTATTTTTTAAATTAAACAATTGAAAATGTAATTGGATGATTTATTTGAATTCCTTAATTTAGAATAAACTTTTAGGTTTGTTTTATGATTATTTATTTACTATTCTATTTTAAATATTAAGATTTCTATAATCTTAATTCTCACACATATCCATTTTTGTGGATTTGTCTATTTTTCAAATTAAATAGAGATCAACCTCGTTGTTCTTTTCTCTACGATTCCTCTAATTTCTTAAAAGAAAGAGATTTTCAATTGAAGAGTTACTCTCTATTCAATTTCATATTTGTTAATGCTTGATCTATAATTTTCTTTTTTCATTTTTTTCTTAAAAATTTTAGCTTAGTCATATGCATTTAACGATATAGTCATATACATTTAACGATGTCAATATTTTCAAATTATTTTTAGTGAAGACGTCTCTTCATGCTTCAACACATCACAAGATTAGTAGGATATTAAGATATGGAAGGTAGGATGATAACAATCAGTATCACAACTTCATGATGGCTGATATACAAGTTTTAGTCCAATCTAACCCAGAACGATTTTCCAAATACATTGAGAACAATAACTACATTAGCAGTAACCACATTATCTCCCTACTAACATCTACATAAACATGTCAAGTAAATCTAATATAGTTAGAATTCACTACAAGAAAAAGGAGTTCTCCCGATGCCTAAATAGAGCGTCGGGAGTTAAGTCGTCAAGAGAGACGACGACGTAAAAGCTCGTCGGGCAGCATCGGGAGAGGGATTTGGTTTCTTCCCCATTCCCCCATTTTTTTCCTCATTTCCATAAAACCCTAACCCCATCTCCCCCCTCCCCTCCGGCGCCGCCAAGATATTTCTTCCTCTCCCTCTCAAATTTTTCCCTCCTTTTCCCATTTTCCTCATTTTTCTTCACCATTCTCCCTCCCTCTCCCCATTTTCCCATCCTTTTATACCTTACCTTCCATTTTCTCCATTTTCTCATCCCATTTTTTCCACCCCATTTTTCTCCCATTTCTCCCTTTAGTGTTTTTCCACCAACTCCTTTCCCTCCCTCTCTAATTTTTCTCCCATTTTTCATCCATTTTTCCTTCGCCGCCGTCGCTCCCCCAATCAACTGCTCGCCGTCGCCGTCTCCTCGCCGGTAATCTTCTCATTTTATTTTATCTTGTATATTTATTTAAATCATTATTTCACAATTTTTTTTGCACAAATCATGCCCATAACAATAATGTATTTGCTTTTGTTAATTCTCTGAAATTGTTGTACAAATTATGTCCATTAATATCATGCCCATTAAAATCTTCTCTGAAATTTTTTTTTGTACAAATCATGCCCATTAATATCTAGTCAATTTTGCAGAATATATTTGTTTTACAATTCTCTGAAATTGTTGAGAGTAATTTTATAACGAACATGTCACGTGATGTTAGTTATTTGGAGCCTAAGCATGCATGATTTAACATTTCGAAGATGTTGAATAGATGAAAGACCTATATTAATCTAAAAAATATAAAATAAATCTTTAAACCTCCAATTTGGTACTTAACACATTTAATATTTTAAAAAAGTTTAAAAAATCTACTAGACATAAAACTAAATTTGTGTCTAATAGAACATTGAACTTCAAATTTTGTGTCCAATAGGCTTGTAAATTTTAGAAGATGTTGAATAGATGAAAGGCCTATATTAGACACAAAATTGAAAGCTTGGAGACGTACTAAATAAAACATTTGAAAGTTGTTAAGACAATTTAAACGGTCTAGGGACCTATGTGTTTATTTTGCCTTAAAAAATGAAAATTATGGAACTCAATGCTTAATAATACTTTGTACTTTGTCCTCTAATCCAGGTTATTGTTTTGGAGTACAAGTTAATAAGAAAATATTTATTTTTAAGGATAAATAAAGAATGGATTAAACTAAGAAATAAGTTATCAGTGGAGTATAGATAAGGAGTATCACAGTTCTTAGATATGACAAGATTTCATGTTAATGATTCCGGACGAATAAGATGTCATGCAAGAATTGTATGAATTCAATTTGGGAAAAAATAGATATTGTGAAACGACATCTATTAACATATGGAATATCTCCCTCATATTGTGAATGGGTATATCATGGAGAGCTAGTAAACTTATCTAGAAGTCACACAAGTCACCTTCGTGATTCAATTTCCCGAAGAACTTGGGGTTGCAAGGATCTTTGAGAGAGTTGAAAGATGAAGCAAGCCAATCAGATAGTATAGAGAGTAATGCTGTCAAAGATAATGAGATGTTGAATCTTATAAATGATTTACAAGTTCCAATTGAAAACGAAAATGCAAATGAAGGAAGGATTGAGAATGAAATGTCCTTTAATAGTCAAGAAAGAGATACCACGAACTTATTCGAGGATTTAATGACCGAAGCACGTAATGAATTATACCCTGGGTGTTTGCAATTTTCATCCTTGAACTTTTTAGTGCAGTTGATGCATATCAAAGTTCTGAACAGCTGGAGTAACAAATCGTTTGACATGTTGCTGGAATTGTTAAAAACAGCGTTTTCAGTTGGCACCTCTATACCTACTTCCTTTTATGAAGCCAAGTGAAAATTGCATGATTTAGGCCTAGGTTATGAGTCTATTCATGCGTGCAAATATGATTGTATATTATATTGGAAAGAGTTTGCAGATTTGCAACAATGTCCTATTTGTGGTGAGTCTCGGTACAAAGTTAATGATGGCAAGGGTAAAAAAATACCACATAAGGTATTGCGTCATTTTCCATTGATATTGAGATTAAAACGATTGTTTGCATCAAAAGAAGGCACTTCTAACATGAGATGGTATAAAGATAAGCGAGTTAAAACGGAGGATGTATTGTGACATCCAGCTGATGTAAAGGGCTGGAAACATTTTGATCGTGAATTTCCTCATTTAGCTTTAGATCCTTGAAATGTTCATTTTGGATTAGCTTCAGATGGCTTCAATCTATTTGGAAATATGAGCACTTCTTATAGTATGTGGCCTGTGGTGATAATTCCTTATAATTTTCCCCCTTGGAAATGCATGAAGGAAACAAACTTCTTCATGTCTTTGCTCATACTTGGTTCAATATCTCCTGGAAAGGAAATTGATGTTTACTTGCAACCGTTGATTGAAGAGTTGAAAGAGTTATGGACAATTGGTGTGCGAACTTATGATTCTGTTGCTAGTGAGTTTTTTCAACTATATGCTACCTTATTATGGACGATTAATGACTTCCTTACATACGGTGACTTATTTGGGTGGAGTACAAAAAGATATCAAGCATGTCCAATATGCAAAGAAGATAACTCGTCCTTCAGGATAAGAGGGAAAATATCAATGGGACATCGATGTTCTCTTCCAGAGAATCATAGTTCGTGTCGAAGTATACAACATGATGGAAAAGTTGAATGTAGACCTCCACCAGTCGTAATGAATGGAGAAGAGATATTACAACAAATAAATACGCTAAAATTTTATTGCTTAGCAAACATCCATCGAAGAAGATAAAAAAAGAAAGCGAATTCTAAACTAGACTAAAATTTTTTTTTTTTTTTTTCCAACTTCCATATTGGTCCAGACTATTGTTACGACATAAATTTGATGTAATGCATATTGAAAAAAATATATGCGACAATTTGGTGGGCACATTGTTAAATATTGAAGGAAAGACAAAGGATACACCGAACGCTCGATTAGACTTACAAGATTTAAAGATAAGAAAGGACCTACACTTGATACAAGTCGATAACAGATTTGTAAAGTCACAGCAGCATACACATTAACAAATGGTGAACGGATTTCGTTTTGTAAGTATTTGAAATCAGTGAAATTCTCTGATGGATTTGTATCTAACATATCACAATGTGTGAATGACAAAGATGGAAAAATATCGGGGCTAAAAACACACGACTGTCATGTGTTGCTTCACAGACTACTCCCTATTGGTATTCGAGCATACCTACCGAATAACGTATCCACTGCTATTGTTGAGTTGTGTACATTCTTTCGCGACTTATGTGCAAAGACAATATGTGTAAGTGATTTGAACAGACTACAAGCAGACATCAAAGTCATACTTTGTAAATTGGAGAGAATATTCTCACCTGCCTTTTTCGATGTAATGGTACACCTTGCAGTTCATCTACCATATGAAACCAAAGTGGTGAGTCCAGTTAGTTACAGTTGGATGTATCCTATTGAAAGAAGTTTACAAACATTAAAACAATTTGTACGGAACAAAGCACGTCCTGAGGGGTCTATAGCAGAAGCATATGCAATGAATGAAACATGGAACTTCTGCTCATGATATCTAAATGGGATTGAAACGAGATTCAATAGAGATGAACGAAATGGTGATAACATTCTCGATCATGAGATATTTGGTGAATTTGAATTATTTAGGCAGAGGGTACGACCATTAGGGGTGCCAACTTTACGGACGCTATCAGCGGAGGAAAAGCGTAATGCATATTGGTACATTCTCAACAATTGTAAAGAAATTACAGACTATCGCAAGTACGTTTCAAACTTTTTCCTTTTCTAAATTTTAGGGTATCTCCTTTGATATAACATTTAAATGATCAATTTTGTAGGCAACATTTGAGGTTAATTTTTCGTGAAGCTCAAAGCGCCTCTGACTTATATATAAAACATCAACGCAATTTCCTGATTGGTTCAAATCTCAGGTATACATAGTCATTTTATAGGCAACAATTGAGTTGAAAACATTTAAATGATCTAATATATTGTTATCCTATAGTTATGGTAGCAAAGTTTAGTAATGTCTTAAGTAGCTTTATGATAATTAAAGAATTGTATGCTATCTTGCAGTTATGGTAGCCAAACAACTGGATTTTAATGTGTTTTTTGTTGGCTATCTTGTGTATTTATGAATGTTTACGAAGTTCAAATTTTTATTGTCGGGGGGGGGGGGGGGGGGGGGACAAATTTTAGTTTTATGTGTTGGTCATTGTTTACTCGTTTTGTGTGTTTTTGATATTCGGAGGTTTATGTTTGTCGTTGGGGGTGGGTAGAGTTTCATTACACCCGTCTTGTCCTTGAACTTGGCTATCTTGTGTATTTATGAATGTTTACGAAATTTAATGTGTTGTGGTGGTGGGAGGGAGGGGGGGGTGAGAGGGATTGAGATAAACCATTTTGGGGACGAATTTTGAGTTTTATGTTGTGTTGGTCATTGTTTACTCGTTTTTGTGTGTTTTTGATGTTCGGGAGGTTCCATGTTTGTTGTGGGGGGGTGGGTAGAGTTTCATTACACCGGTCTTATCTGAATGTATACGAAGTTTAATGTGTGGTGGGTGGGGGAAGATTAAGATAAACCATTTTGGGGAAAAATTTGAGTTTTATGTGTGTTGATCATTCTTTGAGGCGTTTTGTATGTTTTTATGTTTGGGAGGTTCCATGTTTGTCATGGGGGATGGGTAGAGTTTCCATTACACCCGTTGGTCTATGAACTTGGCTATCTTGTGTATTTATGAATGTTTACGAAGTTTAATGTGTTGTGATGTTGAGGGAGGGGGGAGGGTTTGAGATAAACCATTTGGGGACAAATTTGAGTTTTATGTGTGTTGGGTCATTCTTGAGCGTTTTGTGTGTTTTTGATGTTCGGGAGGTTACATGTTTGTCGTGGGGTGGGTGTAGAGTTTCATTTACCATCCGTATTGAAGTTTGAACATTGTTGTGGATGTTTTATCGATTATACACATTTCAATGTTTTTGTTTTATTGGAATGTTGTTCGGAGATGAGTGGACAAATTGTTTGAAAATGCTGTTGTTTGAGACGGTGTTCTAGATATGTTTTGATTTTACTTCTTTATGTATTTGTGATATGAATGTTTATCGACTTCGTTTGGATATTGTAATTTTTTATTTATATTGTTATAAATAGAACTTCATTTTTATTTTTTAATTATGTGAATCTTTAATTTGGTTTAATATGTTTACAGGCTGTTTTCAGATCAATTTTAAAAAAAAATTACAGAACGATATATTATTAATACTCCCCACGTCATATAGAGAACTCGCGACGCAGTTTTAAAGTGCGTCGGGAGATCCTCTTCGACGGGTTCCTCCCGACCAAACTCCTGACGACCGTTTATTCGTCGGGAGAGGCACTCCCGACGAATTTTTCACACTTTCCCGACGAAATGTGACGTCAGGAGAAGTCACATTTCTTGTAGTGATTATCAAAGACAGGTATGTCATCGCTTTTGGAAACATTTACCATCTATCTTGTCGATCTTAAAAACAATACCACAAAAAGTAAGATCTAGAGTCGACTCAAAGCTTAAATGATGATATTGATATCATCAATGATAGGAACCACACCTAATATTATAGCAAATTCTCATATCGTAGATTATTGCTAGGTGTAGGCAATTGAGAGTATAAGAATAGGTTGAGATTAGGGCATGATGGAATTGCTTAAATCAAAATAGAAAGAAAAAGGTAGGGCAAAACAAAGTAATACACCATAAGTCAAAATCAAAGTTAACTAATATTGTAAATGGAAAGAAAAAGAGAGAAAGGGGGAAAAAGTTGAAGTTGAATTTCTCTTGCTTTTTTTAGTTGGCTCTTAGTAATTACAACTTTATGCATAGCCTATAAGAAATTTTTAGAAATGTCATGACTTTGATTTTATGTATCACTTTTCATCTATAAGTAACAATTCAGTCATTATATTTTAAAATTTATATAAATATGATGAATTATTAGGAATCAGATATGTTTAAATTACTAAGTCTAATACGTTAGATAATACAACATTTAATTTTGAGAAATTTTTACTTTTTTACTATACAGATTCAATTATTATCAATTTTAAAATACATGACTAAATTGATATATACTAGAATCTAGAGAGTAAGATTACTATAAAACTAAAAGAAATTAAATCGTTACATACTAAAATTTATATATATATATATAGAGAGAGAAAGGGTATGGATTCTATAATAGTGAATTAGAAAAGGATAATAAATCAAGTCATAACTATTTGAATTTTGGAAATGCCAAGACAAGTTTAAATCAGATAAGGCCAACGAAAATTCCATGTCCCTAATCTAATTTTGAAATTTTTACTTTATCTTTTAATAAAATTTCAGCTAAGCATTTTGTAAACATATAATATTGTAAATGGCAAGATCCTCAGACGACGATCAGAATAGTCGTAAACAGTCAAAAAACGACGGTCAAACAAAGAACGGAACCTATAAAACAAAAGTTCGGTATAGACAAAGTCGCTTGCTCTCTTTAAGACGTTTCGCAGCTCTGCCCAAGTGTGCAAGCAGGTCCGGAATACTACCATATCGTCCCAGAATAAAACAACCCAAAAAAGAAAATTCGATAAAAAATGCACCATTACCGACAGAAAAAAAAATAAGCAGAGGATAGCGACACATGTGGGACATCCACCGAATCCACATTGATCTATCTCCTCACTCTCTCCAAAACATGGGTACCTTTGGGACTCAAACTCATAGCCCAAGATTAGAGTACAAAAAGAAACTTCATTTTCAAAATTTTTCAACGTGGGATTCTCCAACCAAAGGTTGGTTCCCTTTTGATTTTTTTGAAAAAAAAAAAAAATCACCCAACATATAAAAATATCAATTCCAAGCTATTTATTTAGCTCGACAATTGAACACACACTTTTCACTTATGTTTATCCAAAACTAAGTATATAAAATTTGGAATGTGAGGTCGAAAATAGATTTATTACTGTTTTGGCGATATCTAAGTCAATCTCATGAATCGGAGATATTATGATTTTTTTAAATTGTACTATAATAAAATGAAGCATCTAGACCTTTGCTTAGAAAAAAAAAAACTCTATTTAGAATTTAGCTATTTGGATGATTTATATGATATTCTATTTATACACAACAAATATATACACACACTCAACTCTTCACTCTATAATTTACAATACGGCATTTAAAAGAAAAAGAAAAACCATTCATAAATATAGATAAGGTTTTTTTTTTAAAAAAAAAAAATTAAAATTTTTATTCTTTTGAAAAAGGTTAAATAAAGTTAAGTTATAAAATAGACACTTTTCAAGTAAGAAATATTAACCAATAGATCAAATATTCAAACATGTACAAAACTCTCACTTTGCATATCGTGGAACTTAAAATTTTGACACTTTGAAATTTCAAGATTACATTTAGGGGCCGTTTGTTTTTTTAGGATCACTACAAGAAAAAGAGGCTCTCCTGATGCCTAAAAAGGCCACCGGGAGATATTGTCTCTTCCGACGACGTAAGAGAAGCATCAGGAGTTAGATTTAACTCCCGACGCCGTATACGGATAATCTCCCAACGATCGGCCACTGCCCGTTGAGAGTTCAGAGAACTCTTGATGGTTATTTACTCACGGATCTCCCGACGGCTATCGTGCACTGTCGGGAGATCTACTATATAAGGTCTTCTTCTTGAAGCCCTAGCAGCGCCACATGCCTCTCTTCTTCAAATCTTTCTGCTTCAAATCCATAACAATCGCACGCCGATCGTTTGCCCGCCTCACGTAGAACGTCCGTGTGCGCCCCGCATGCCTCACGCTGCCGATAGATCTGCCTGTTCGCCGCCACTGTTGAGCTCGTCGTCGACCAACTCCGCTGCTGGTTCAACCAACCCAGCTTCACCGACCGTTCAACCTGCTCCGCAGCCACCGGTAAGTACTTCATTCGTCGTTTTGTTTATTGACTATATGTGTTTTTTTTTGTGACATAATCAAAATCAAAATCTAATATTTGTTTTGTTATTTTTTTGAATATACATATTGTAGATAATTAATTTTGTTATCGTTATTGTTATTGAATATACATATTAATTTTGTTATTATTATTGTTATTGAATATACATATTAATTTTGTTATTGTTATTGAATATACATATTAATTTTGTTATTGAATATACATATTTTATGATTGAAAGTTTGCTTTGATTGTTTTGCACTCGTGATTGGAGGAAAAATTATGGTGCATTGTTGAAATTTGAAATTGAGTTGAAAATGTTATGATGCGTTTTGATCACAACAAGTTTAATTTAGAGTACAAGGGTCGTAGGGAATGTGGGTGTATATATCTTTCATGAGAAAAAAAGACATTATTGAGTGTTTGAAGATTTGGAAAGTCTAAAGGGTAGGAATAATTAATGAATTTAGGGCATATGAAGTATTTTATTAGAGATCACAATGTCATTATTTTGATGGAAACGTGTGTTGAGGTGGTTGAATTAATGCTTAGTTAATTCTACCTAGAGTATGAGGTTTATTATTTGATTTGAATGTTGTGAGGTAGTTGAAAGTGGTATACCTATGACAAAATGGGTTTATTTGATATAAATTATATTCCATGGATGTTGTGTATACACAAGTCAAATCACCTATTAGATGTTATTTAAAATTTTAAATTCTCCAAACGAACTTGAAATTATTTATTAAATTAATCAAAATTCATGATTAATAAAGGATTTGTACTTTGTCCTATAATACAGGTTATTGTTTTGGATTACAAGTTGGTCAGAAAAGATTTATTTTTAAGGATGAATAAAGAATGGATTAAAATAAGGAATAAGTTAACAATGAAGTATAGAGAAAGAGTATCCCAATTTTTAGATGTGGCGAAATTTCATGTTAATGGTTCCAAACGAATAAAATGTCCATGCAAGAATTGTATGAATTCAATTTGAGAAAAATTAGATATCATGGAACAACATCTATTAACATATGGAATATCTCTCGCATACCGTGAATGAGTATATCATGGAGAACCATTAAACTTATCTAGAGGTTTTGAAAGTCATACAACTCATTCAATACACAATAATGTTGAAGTATATATTATAGAGGGTAATGTTATCAAAGAAAATGAGATGTTGAATCTTATAAACGATCTACAAGTTCCAAAAGAAAATAAAGATGTAATTGAAGAAGGGATTGAGAATGAAATGTCCTCTAATGGGCAAGAAAGAGATACCATGAACTTATTCGAAGGTTTAATGATCGAAGCACGTAATGAACTATACCCTGGTTGTTCGCAATTTTTGCCCTTGAACTTTTTAGTGAAGTTGATGCATATCAAAGTTCTCAATGGCCGGAGTAACAAATCGTTTGACATATTGCTGGAATTGTTAAAAGCAGCATTTCCAATTGGCACCGTTATACCTACTTTCTTTCTCGATTGGTTCATATCTCAGGTATACATAGTATTGGAAGTTGAGAGATGATTCATTTTTTTATAGTTATTTTTAATGTATAATTAATTATCAGGTTCTACAACGGTGCGAGAGAGAAGATATCTCCGATGATTTCTTTTCACTTGCAATGGGACCTTCGTCTGAGGTGCACTATTACAATGGATGCATTGTTAATGGAGTATGATTTCACACTGTAGAGCGTGATAATCGTCGAACTACACAAAATAGTGGAGTCCTAGTGGCTGGGGAGATCGGTGGGAACGAAAGTGTGGATAACAATTTCTACGGTGTTGTAGACGAAGTATTAAATTTCCAATATGTGAACAGAAGTTGTATTTTTTTGTTCAAGTGTAAATGGTTTGACACAGATAACAACAAAAGTAATAGGACACACATGGATTTAGGATACAAATCGATCAATACATCACGCTTTTGGTATGTCGATGAGCCTTTTCATCTTTGCTATCCAAGCACAACAAGTCTTTTACATTGATGATATAAAATATGGTAACAATTGGAAAGTTATTCAAGTAGTCAAAAATAAGCGAATATGGGATGTACCAGAAGTGGATGATGTCGAAAATGAACAATTAGATTTACTTGAAATTGTCGATGGAGTCCGAGTGGATGAAACCATTGAGGAGGTTACTTTATACAGAGTTGACGTTGATTCTATAGTTGTGGAAAGACCAATTATTCGACATGACGATGATGATTTCATAAACAGCGATGACTTCATAAACGATGATGAAGAACAATTATCTCCCAATAACAGTTTAAGTGCTGATGAATAATTTGATTTAGATGACGATGATGAGTAATCATGTATCTACTCAATTCTCTTTCTCTATTTACATGTATTTCATATTAATTTTATATTGTTTTTCCTTCTTTATGTTTGTATGGATACGATGTCAATCACTAATAGGCAATAGAAGGCTGATAAATAATTTCAGGAGCAAGAAATATATCTAGGCAGCACGGGATCTTCTGTGGGTGACACTTTAGGTTAGTATATTTTGAAATATATTCAGTTAACTGAAATATATCCTAAACTGTTAAAAAAATTTTTGTTCCAGATAGTAGCTTAGCATCCATTCGGAGGAAACGCGAGCATTCACAGAACATCGAGTTAGAAAAATACGTAAAAAAAAAAACATGGGAGAATTCCAATTGTGATAAATAAGGGGGAGATGAAACCGATTTCTCAATATTCAGTACAATTTAGTAATGCAATTGGTGTCGTCGTTAGATCTGCATTTCTAGTACGATATCGTACTTTTGCTGAGGTTCCAAACAAGTTTATAGAATTGGTTAAAAGTCAATTGTTGGTAAGTTATAAATTTATTCTTTTAGAGTCAATTGTAGGCTAATAATTAAGAATATCATATATGCTAATTCTTCATTTATTCTTTTATAGCCTCATTTCATGCTTGATTTATCAAGTCAACCACTTAATAATTTTATAGAACATCAAATGCAAAACTCTTTTAAGGAATTCATAGCAAATTTGCACAGACATAATAGGAAATGTGGCAATCCTGAGCAAGCACGTGCTAACTTGCCTAGCTAGCTTAAGAATATATCAGAAGATTGGTATTTTTTTTGTGTGACCACTTCGAGAGTGAAGCATTTCAGATTAGAATAATTTAGGGTGTGTATCATTTACCTCATTTACTATTATATAATATCTTTTTATTTTTTTTCATTCAAATGTAGGAATCATCGAAGACGAACAGGAAGAATAGAGAGAAATTACCGTTCGACCACGTAGGCAGATCAAAGTCGTTCCTGCAAATTCAATCAGAGCTGCAGGCAAAGGAAGGTCGAGAAATAGGACGTGTTGACTTATTTAGGGAAACACACTCTAAATGTGGCAAGTTCGTAAATCAGGCAGCTGAAAATGTACATGTAACCATTTTTGTTTTACTTTCGTCTTGTTTTTTATTTCTAACTTCAGTTGCTAATTCTTATACATTTAATTAATATGTCCATAATAAAAATGTTAAAATTACAATCTAACCCCACTCCAGAAGGTTCCTAACCACTAACAGGGGATGAAATCTATGAGACAGTTTTGGGTATACGACCCGAATATTCAAAAGACCTAGGTTGGGGTCCTAAACCTAAGTCAAGAAGGGGTAGCAACTCATCGAGTTCGTTATCTACTCAAGGAACAGATAGGGAGGTGAGGGAATTGAGAGCCAATTTCGAACAATCTCAGTCGAGGATTAAAGAACTTGAAGAAGTTAAAAAACAAATGAGAGAGGATTATGCAAGACAAATGGAAGAAATAAAAAAAATGATTGAAAACATGATACGATCGCAGAAAGAAGGTCCATCGAATTAGGTATGATTACTTCGTTATTTAGTTGTCTAATATGTAGCTATCCTGCAGTTATGGTAGCAAAGTAGTCATGTCTTACTAGTAGCTTTATGATAAATAATTGTTGACTATCCTGCAATTATGATAGCCAAACAACTAGATTTTGATGTGCTTTTTGTCGTTATTGTGTGTCTATTTATTAGTGTCGGGAATGTCATGGGGGGTAGGTAGAGTTAGGTTATACTCGTTTTATCATTGAACTTAGAATTTTGTGTGTTTATGGATGTTTATGAATGTTTGAACATGTTGTGGAGGGGGTCGAGTTTGGTTTAGATTGTTTTGGGGAGGAAGTTTGAGTTCTTTGTGTATTCATTCTTGTTTATGAAGTTTGAATGTTATGAGGGTGGGTAGGGAATTGAACTCGTAGGTTTTATGTGTTTTTATGATATTTATGAGCGTCGAAAATGTCGTGGGGGATGGGTAGAGTTAGGTTATACTTGTTTTGTCATTGAACTTGGAGTTTTTGTGTGTTTATGGATATTTATGAATGTTTGAACATGTGTATGGGAGGGGGTCAAGTTTGGTTTAGATTGTTTTGGGAGGAAAGTTTGAGTTCTTTGTGTGTTCGTTCTTGTTTATGAAGTTTGAATGTTGTGGAGGTGGGTAGGGAGTTGAACTCGTAGGTTTTTATGTGTTTTTTGATATTTATGAGCGTTGGGAATGTAGTGGGGGGTGGGTAGAGTTAGGTTATACTTATACTCATTTTTTCATTGACCTTGGTGTTTTTGTGTGTTTATAGATGTTCATGAATGCTTGAACTCGTTTTTACATGTGTATGAGCGTCAGGAATGTCGTTTTGAAGTTGAACTTGGAGTTTTTTTTGTTTATTTCTGGAAGTTTAGGACATTTGAATATTTTTGTTTTGTTGTAGGATGCCGTTCGGAGATGAGGTTAGATAATTGTTGAAGATGTTATGTCCATATGTTTTTTTTTCTTGACATTGTTTCCATCTTATTTCTTTTCATGTATTTTTGAAGACAATTTTTTTTTTTTATAAATTATCTTGTAAATGTTCATTTATTTGTTATAATATGGACTTCGTTTTGTTTATTTTATTTATTATGTGAATCTGTTTGAGTTGGTTAATGATGTTTTACAGGTTATTCAGATCAAAATTTTAAAAATTACAAATTACAAATTAAAAAAAATTAAAAGCCAATAATCAACCAGTGAAGGAACTCCCCACACATATTTTAGCACATTGGGAGTTTCCCTAATTCCCGACGAATGGTACAGCCCGTCGAGAGTTCTGGAACTCCCGATGCATAGAAGAGATCGTCGAGAGTTCCTCGAACTCTTGACACATAGAAGAGATTGTAGAACTCCTGACAACGTATACCAACCATCGGAAGTTAGCGGAACTCCCAATGCCCTCGTTCTAGGAATAACTCCCGACGGATTTTTCGTGATCAAACTCTTAACGATCCGTTTGTCGTCGAGAGCGGATCTCTCGACGCGTTTTTCACTATTTTCCGGCGATTTTGGGCGCCGAGAGAAGTGCGATTTCTTATAGTGTATGTAGCAATCTTCAGATACCCGAAATTATAGATGCCTAGAATTACAGAATGTTTGACATTCGTAGATAATCATGTTTGTTTTGTGGGTATACTTTTTAAGATATATGAGAATACTTGGATAGTTGTGTTTGTTTTATAGATTTCTACCCGGAAATATCTTAAATTTACACAATATTTCAAAAATATCCTTACGACTATTCATTAGTGTATAACTAATATAATATAATTTAAACTTATATAACATATTTGGTTTTATATTTAAGATTTTTTAATTAATATAGTTGCATTATTTTCTTTATAACTTTTCAACTAAATAATATATATTAATTTAGATTTTCTATGAAATAAAAATTTTAAATTTGAAATATATTTCTTAAAAAAATAAAAATTACCACAATATAATCAAAGAGAGTGAATACATAGTTGATAGTATTTATCTCAACTATAAAATAAAAAGATGAGTGATATATGTATGTATATAAAAAAAAATGAAAGAGAATGCTTTCAACACTGGAATCTAGAAACACATGTTTAGAAGGTATCTAAAACTCTTGAGATATCCTCGATAAAGATATCTTAGAATCGTGGGAATCTTTGATGTCAAAGCATCTTACATTACTACAAAATAAATTGATAATCCTTATGCCCGTTCCATGGGAATCTTGGACTCCCACGGAACAAACCACCTCTTTTTATGTTTTGAAAATTTTAAAAGTGGTTGATAACTCTCTAAATTTTTAATATTATTATTGCCTATTAAGATTCTAAATGTTAAAAAAGTACCTAGCAAAGTTTATAAATGTTTATTTTATTTATTTTTTAAATTTTAAGAAGGAAAATTCTTATAAATAGAAAAATCCAAAAAATATTTACATTTTATAGCAAAAAGTTGTACTTTTTGAATCTTTTTTATTATAAAGTGTAAATATTTTTAAATATTTTTTTTTTATATTTAAAAAGTCCATTTTTAAGAATTCACTTAACGTAACACTGAATTCAATGCCATGTCAAATTATTTGTTTTAATTTAGTAAAATATAGGGTAAAAATTTGAAATTCTAACTCTTAGTCGATAATTTATATATGATATGATAAAATGGAGTCCGAAGATTTAAATGTTAGACCTCAATTGTTACGATTAATTTTATTTCGCTCGTTGATATATCATCTTAATAAGTCAAGTAATTTAAAAAGGTAGGAGCTGGAGACAACTCAAGCATGTAAATCAATCTATAAATACATAATTAAAAATGAGAAATGTCTTTTCATTTTAAAGTAAATATAATAATAATTAATAAAATAATGTGGTGCAACTGCAAGGAACCGACGCAGAGTTTTGTTGAATATGGAAAAAGGAAAAAAGAAAAAAAGAAAAAAGAAAAAAGAAAAAATGTTGAACAGATTTTTCTCAAGAGAACGAAAGAGAATTGTCATCTCAAATTCTCAATTCACATCCGCACAGCATAGCTTACGTCTCTCTCTCTCCTCTTTTTTTTTCCTTCCTTTCTCTCTCTTCCCCCACCTTCCCACTCTGGCTCGTAAAAGTCGACCAAAAACCATAACCACGAAGACTTGGAAATGATAATTGATAACGAAAATCTCACAGTGAGCTTTAGATAAGAATGGCAACTCAGCCACTATCTCCGACTTCAACTTTTCCCTCTCTTTTCTGTAGCAATAGTAATGGAGTCGGTTTTTATAAATTCCGTTCTTCATCGTATTCCCATCATGCCTCTGTTTCTTCTTCTTCATTTCCGATGGCTAAAACCAACCAATCCATTTCTAGACTCTGTTATTTGCAGACCCATTTGCCCAAATCAGGTATTTTCCTTATACCCACTTGGTTTTTGTTGATTACTATCGGTGTTTATCAGGTTTTGTATATTTGGTTCTGGGATATCCTCTGTTTCGTTTATTGGAGTGTTTTTATTTATTTATTTATTTATTTTTTATTTTTTTAAATGATTGTGAAGGGTAATTAGTTGTTGAGTGTTAGGAAGATTATGAGATGTTCTTGAATTTCAAATGCTGTGCTACTTTGTAAATATGGGTTAACTTCAATGGAAATTTTATGCGTTTGGTTGGAGGGAAATTGTTGGGACATGTTCTTCAGTTATGGAAATTTGGTTTCGTGATGCATGAATGAATCGTTGGTTTTGTTAATTTTATTTTTCAATTTCATTTGTTTTTAGAAATGGGTTCTGTTCATTCTTGTTGTTTGGAAGTTTTTGGTTTGTAACATATAGAGTAATCCTTTTTTTTTTTTCTCTCCCTTTTTTCTGTGTTCTCACATTTCTCTGTGGCATATCATCTTTTTTGGTCCAAAAAATGTGGGTAGTTGAAGGTATATGTGGTTTATCATTTGTATCGTTCTACTTAGAGCTGGCAACAGCAAAGTTAAGCCAGCTTGGGTCAAGCCTACAAAGAGCTAGTGGCCAAATAGTTTGGGCTGCTGTTAAATGAGATTGGGGCTTTATTGTCTCTTATCAACTTTTGGCCCATATATATATATTCCCTTCTTCTCAGAGTTCAACAAGATTCAAACCTCTTACTTTTTGGGACACAGATAATGCCTTGACCAATTGAGCTATGCAAATATTTCGTAGTTCTAGTTTCGTATTGCCATCTCGGCTTTTTGAAGATGAGGTACTTAGCAGAAGATGTGTTCCATCAGTTATATTAAAGGGTGTCGAAAAGGTTGGTTTGGGCCCTCAAGGGCTAATAGTCAAGCAATGTTCAAGTCCTGCTTAACATGGGTTGAGAATGTGCTACCTTGATCATTAAGTCTTGAGGGGAAGACACGACATTTAATTATTAGTAGTTTCTTGGAAATGTTCTACACTCAGCCTACAACTTTGTGCTTTTCCCTTGTACTTCTTGGTTGTATGACATCATTTCAGTGTACTCATGGGATTGAAACGGTTGCGTTGGTATGAATGGGTCTTCATAATGACCAAGGCCATTGGCATAACCTACTGCAAGTATGCAGATTTAATGGATCATTCTGCTTGCCAATAGGGGTGGGTTAATCCAATAACACTGGTATATTCTTTTGACATTTCAACCTGGGGAGGGGAAGAGGTCAGAGTGGAGTCATCAATTCAATCATTCACATGGTCTCTTGACCTTTTCTCTAAATGAAGTAATGAACCAAACTTTTATACATTTGTTATAGTGACATGACCATCTCTCTAGGTTGCAACTTGCACGTTCCTTTTAGATCTTTATATGCTTGAGATAATGCTTTGCTACTTTCAAGCGACATTCTTATGAAAGCGTCATATATAGTTTGTACTTTGTAGTGAAATCAGAGAGAGCTTCTGAATTCTTGTATTTTATGAATGAACTTTTCGATATTTGTAGTGAAGCTTTTGTGAAGTTTCAGAAAGCTAAAGTTCTATTGTTTGATGGCCAATTCTGTTCTACCATATCTTGTATAGTATGCAACTGCGTTCTTAATGTGTAGACACAAACTGCTTTAATCATTGATCTCTTCCGTCTCTTTGGAATTTTACTCTAGGCAATGGATGTTCATGGATTCAAGATAACTCCTTGTGCCACAGTGTTTCTGCCTCCATCGAGTGTTTTCAAGGCTCCATTTGTTATGCATTACCCACAAAGCCAGCACAAGTTTCCACTGTAGAGGACCTTTTTGAATTCATTTGCTCAGGTCCCTTGATGGAAAAGTTGGGTATGAGCCCGGAAAATGTGGCTGATGCCATAGATAAATGGCTAGCTTATGGCTCTTATCTTTGTCGATTATTCAAAGCTAACGAAATGGAGCTCACAATTCCTCAAAAAGCAAGATTTTATCATTACTATATACCCGTCTTTTTTTGGTGTGAAGATCAGATTTCTCAACACCAGTCCTCATTTAAAGAAGGAGAAGAAATACCTCCCTTAGTGGTATGCTTTTGGAATTCCCATATCTACTTTATTCTTGTTTCAAACCTGCTTATAATAATTATTTGATGCGTTCTTCCACGTCAAGGAATTGAGATGTTTTGCATGAGCATAGGCTTTCGTGGAATTTTTTTTATCCGAGGCCTATTGATTACGCTGGTTATCACTATCAGAGCTAAAAGTTTGTTATTCCTGTGACTCCTTGTCTTCAAATCACTTTGTTGTGCTTGTGCAGATAGGATTTAGTGCTCCGCAAGGTTGTGGAAAAACGACACTCGTGTATGCTCTCAATTATCTTTTTGAAGTAACAGGCAGGTAGGCTGCGATGCGAGTAATTATACCATAATGAGAGCTGACCATCTGCTGAAGCAGTGATAGCTGATAAGACTAAATAATGGGCAAAATATTATTTCTGACTGAAGTTCTATCTCAGGAAGTCTGCTATGTTATCCATTGACGATTTCTATCTGACAGCCGAGGGGCAGGTTGGTTAGCTATCTATGGTGTTTTTAGCATTTGCTTTCGGTTTGCATTACTATTAATAAACCAAGTGTTACATGGTAGGCACAACTGAGGGAAAGCAATCCTGGAAATGCACTTCTGGAGGTAACTATTTTCAGTCTCTCCTTCTCTTAAATTGTAGATTAAATGAAAGCTAGTTTTAGTCCTCCATATTTCTTCTGTTAATTATTTTCTTCTATTTTTAGTTTCGTGGAAATGCTGGAAGTCATGATCTCGAATTGTCAGTCGAAACACTCACAGCCCTATCCAAGTTGACCAAGGAAGGTCAGCTTCTCCTTCACTTTTGCTTCTGTTTCCCCTATTTTGATATTTTTACTTATTTAGTTCTCTTTTAAGATGAAGGTTTAAAGATGAAGGTCCCCAGATATGATAAAGTAAGTGCAAATAGCCATTATCTTGGTCCTTGTATATAATTCCAGCCACTTATGAGTCTCAATCCCCCATGTCCTTTGTTTAATCCAGTCTGCATTCAGTGGAAGAGGTGACAGAGCTGATCCTTCTACTTGGCCAGAGGTTGAAGGACCATTGACAGTAAGAAATTTTAATTTAAAAAAAAAAAAAAAAAAACTTAAAATTTATTGCACCTAGCTACATGAACTTTAATTTGGTCCTCTAGGTTGTCCTATTCGAAGGCTGGATGCTTGGCTTCAAGCCGCTCCCGACAGAAGCAGTCACAGCAGTTCATCCACAGGTTATAGCTTTTCAACTTTCCAGAACTTATTTTCTAGCTGATCCTCCTTTGTCAAATCTGTCATTAACATCTATTTCTATCTCTACCATGTCTTTTTTTTTATACTCAACCACTATCTCTTCAATCAAGTGAAAAAAGGAAAACAAAACCTGTGAAAATCTCACTCAAATGAACTGCCAAATTTTACAGCTCGAGACAGTGAACAACAATATGAAAGCATACTACGACGCTTGGGATAAGTACATAAAGGCGTGGATCGTGATCAAGATAAACGATCCCAGTTGCGTCTACTATTGGCGTCTGCAGGTAAGCTGTTTTAACACATTACATACAACCACCGAGTTTTAGAAACCTTAAAAAACAATCTGGTGTTATGAATTTGCAGGCAGAGATTGCAATGAGAGAGGCAGGAAAACCCGGGATGAGCGACGAAGAGGTAACCAAAACGAAATGAAACAAAATAGAGTTTGAAAGTTGCATATAGTCAGATGTCAGTGAAAAAAGTTGGTTTGGATGGATGAGAAGGTGTGGTGGTGTTTTGCAGGTTAAAGATTTTGTTTCGCGTTATCTGCCAGCCTATAAGGCTTATCTTCCCACGTTATACTCAGAAGGGCCAAGTGGGTCAGATCCAAAGCATCTGCTTGTGGTTGAAATTGATGAAGAAAGGAATCCAATTCTTGGTTATTAGGTGGGAGATTATATATGAACTTAAAAGTTGGTTTTATCAGCTTTCATATGTTCTTTGACCACCTTTTTTACCCCTCCTATGTGGATACCACTCGCCTACTTTTCACTAAAGTAGGAGCTCTTATTCATTCATTTGTATCAATCTGTTTTTGTTGTATGTAATAAATCAAGTGGGCTTTACTCAGACTACATGAGGGACTAAGTAGGAGCTTTTACCTTGTGGATTGTATATTACTTTCTTTTATCCGTTAAAAATTACAAATTTAGTCCCTAAATTTTGATGTTTGTGTCTATGAATTTTCAAATATTTTAAAATTAATATTCTATAAAATATAGAATTGAATTTTTTTTTTTTGTATATCTGCAAGGGGGAAGAGATTGAACCTTCGACTTGAGGAAAGTCATGCCAATTACTGATAAGCTAAGCTCACTTTGGTCCAAAAAAAAGTTTATGAATATATTAAATACTTTTTAAAGTTCACATATTAGAAGATACAAATTTTAGAAAAAGGACTAAACGTGTATTTTAATTCTTATGTTTTGTGAGTGTGAGTGACTTTCTTTTACCATGAATCTTGGGGGTCTCAACCTTACAAATTTGGGTCAATATGGGCTTGTCAGTCCAATAGATGACAGTTTGGGCCTAGGACCAAATGCTGGATTTGTTTGGGCCAAGTCGTCGTAATGCTTTGAGCTTATGAGATTTTAGTTCATTGGATCATATCGCTAATAAGGTTTGGATGTACTAAGTTGGATAATTAAGTTTAGTTGTTTGAATTTTTAGTTTTGTATTTATTTAATATTCAAATTTTAAAAATGTCTAGTATGTTCTTAAACTTTCAAGTCTGTGTTTGATAGATTCGTGAATTTTCAAATTTATGTCAAATGAGTTTTAGAACTTTTATTTTGTCTAATGGATTTTTGGCCTATTTGACATTTTGTAAAATATACAAATATACTAAACACAGTTATGGGTATGGGAGAGATGAAATTTAATTTTATATCTAATACATCAAAACTTTTTTAGACAAAAAATTGAAAGTTCATGGATCAATTAGAAAATTTTAGAGTTCAAAGACATATTAGACAAAAGATTGAAAACTCGTAGTTCTTTAGAGACATTTTAAAACTTAGAGATCTATTAGATACAAATTTAACCTTAATTTCTTTCACTATTAAGGCAAAATTATTATTCTTAAATTAAAGTTAGAATTTTTCAATTTTTCTTTGTACGTTCTATTTTTGACTTGGCTAATGTTAGTTATATGATGAACTAACAACATTTTAGAAATTAAGTGGCTTGTCTTCTTTCATACAATATATTTTCTTAAAGGTTGATTTATGTTATATTTTCTTTTAGCACCTTTCTTCCACTTTCTCTTATTTGAATTGTCAATGGAAAAGATGCACCTTTAAATTACTAAAAAAAACCATTTATTTAAAATTTTGTACCACTTGTCTACATAGAAATGGAATCATATTTATATATGAAAAAAACATTAAAATAATAAAAGACAAACAACCAAAGCAAACCATTTCCTTAATATAACTCAACAACCTAAAACTAGAAATCAATAATTGAAAATGAATACCCAAAATAAAACCAAATGGTTCCATAGTAAGTAAACAAACTTCATATATTACTATAATCTAATTTTATATATGTCCCTCCTAAAACAGAATCACACATGTGTGACATTGACAATCAACTAAACAAATTAATAGAGAGGTCCTATATTAATTATCTGAATTACTTTTATGTCTATTTTTGAACAAAATAGAGTCATAAAAATTAAGCAAAAAGATTACAAATATAAAAATTAACCGAAATATAGGAGCATTTTTTTTTTCTTGTTCTACTTATAGATCCTTAAATTGTAGGGCGAATCCTTTGGCTTCACATCTTTTCATTATCCTCAACCTCTTGCAAGATTCAATAAACATCCTGAAAAATTATAATTATTATTATGTTAATTATGATCATAATTGTAATTAGAGAATAATTATTTTAAGAATATAAAAATATAATATTATATTTAAAATGGTATGTGTCGGAGAGGGGGCAAGGAGAAATGAATTGAGGGACAACTTTGTAAAATGGCTGACACTATTATTAGGGTTTGGTTCGTGTCGGTATCATGTTGTGTAAGTTAATGAATGGGATGGGAGGTGTGAAAAGACCTTTTTGCCCATCCTTCAATTAATCAAATCAAATTGACTTTGACGGGAGACTTCAATTTAAAGCACCGTTAACAACGGTAATAATAACAATAATAATAAAACAATTCATTATATATATATATTATTATTATTATATTTAATTACTTCCTTTGAACTTTTACTTAATTATTTATTTATTGGTTTTTCTATAGAAATTTTTTTGTTAGACTTTAGGTTGGGAGGTTGAGTTTGAGAATATAAGAGGTTGGTATGAGATCTATGCTAGTTGCAACATAGAGTTTAACAATAATGATCAAATTATTTTTCTAAAATTTATAAAAAATGACTAAATAAAAATATAATAAATTCCAGGACTAAAATATGATTTAAATTAAAATATATTAATCATTGTATTTTGTCCTTGTTCATTTAGATTAAGACAATTGCGTTAGATAACATTTCTAAGAATAATAATTAAGTGTATAGTAATATTTTTAAAGAATTATAAATATAGAAAAATTTATTGGTGATAGATTCTATCGCTAATTGACTCTTACCAATTATATGATCTATCTATAATAGACTTCAAAAGTAAAATCTAAATTTTGCTATATTTACAAATTCTTTTGTGTTGTACTATATATGCAAATACTTTTGACCTGATTGTTATATTTGCAACTGCTCTTCTAGAATAATAACAATTAAATATTTGATGACTAATATGAACATAATTCAATTGATAAAAATAGATATTGATTGATCAATAAATTAGAGCTTTGAATCCTTAAATTTACATGCTAATACAAGACCATAATAGTAAATAACAATCATCTAAGGTTTTTTTTGGTAACATAATATATAATTATATCAATAATGAAAAAGAAATAATATGAATCATAATCTAGAGTTGTTTAGACACTTGTTTTCGACTAAAAGGTCGATTTGGATTGACGTCAGAAAATTTGTTTTTAAAAAATTCATTTTTATTTATAAATATTTTTGATAAAAAGGGATTAAAATACACTTGAAAATTTATTCCAAACACATTCTAAGAAGCCATTGATTTAAATTTCAACCTCACATTAAAAAAATTAAAATTTGAGTTTGGTAAACAGAAAAATGAATTTAGAGAGAGAAAGTGAAAAAAAAAAGAAGAAAAAAAAAGGTGAACTTACTCCCAGGGGACGTCTCCAACAAGCATCCAGTCTCCATCTTTGTCCTCATAAATGGGAACGTAATCAGAACTTTCTCCATGCTTTAATGTCTTCCCTGTCATTTTACAAATATTGCCACTACTTTTTCATTATATTTCTTCATAAATTTTTGGATGATTTTCAAATGGTAAAATTTTACTGTTTATATGTGATAGACCGTGACAAACTACTATCCGTGTCATGATACACGATAATATTTTACTATTATTTGTAAATATTTTCAGCAGTTTCGTGATTTAAAATAATTTACTTAAATTTTTTATATATATATTACCAAAAAATAAAATAAAATAAATACAAGTGTATATTTTTCTTTATTCTACTTAATTCTTTTAGTTAGACAGCTTCATCATGTTATCAAATATAAAACAACCTCTATCTTAAATTCTCAAAATTTCGAGGGAAGAAATCTAACTCAATCATTTATTTGTGAATTTATTATGGACATGTTAATTACTAAATAAATCCTAAAAAATGATTAAGAAAAAAGAGGGAAAAAAAAATATAACAAAGGGCTAGGTCATAGAGGTTTGAATGAATTTAATTACCAGTTCCAAAGCAAGCAAAGAGCTTTTGAAGAGCAAGGGCAAGATCCGAGTAGCCTTTATGAGAACCCAAGTCAAGTTTACGAAGAAATGGAGCTCCATCCATGCTAATTTTCACGTACATTTTCGAATTCTCACTCTCATGCAATGTCGATTCTTTTTCTCCAAAACTATTCTTTTTTCGATATGAACATACCGGTGGCCACCCCACGACTTGTCCCTTAATCGTCATGCTATTCTTTTGCTCGACATCGTCTCGGGCTGGCTCATCCTCATTGACGATGTCAGCGTAGACTCGTTTCTTCTCATTTTTGTCGTCGTTGCCAGGGAGACCGAGACGAAGCTCGGTGATCTCGAGTCCAAGGGATTCTTTTGCCATTTTGTTGAAAGGAGGAGTCTTTTTTTTTTTTTTTCCTTTTTGGTATAGGGAATGGGAAAAATGAGAAAGGATTGGACAATGAAAGAGGGTTATATAGAAAAAGAGATGGGAAGAATTGAAGAAGGGAGTGGGGAACAATGACAGGTCAACTAAGGGGTTAGCGGTCGCTGAGATGAGAAGCAAAAGTGGGGTCTTGGTGCTCCCTAAGACACTATTAAGGACCGACATAATAAGTTGGATGGAGGACTTATGTTTAGGTTTTTTCTTTTTTTAAAATCTTTTAAATACCCTACGTTACATTCATAATTCTTGGATCGGATCTTAATTTTTTTAAACTAGATATGTCAATTTGAGTTTTATAGACTCTGATACCATATTAAAAAAAATGAGATTTCATCTCAAAATCAATTGACAATGAAAGGACAATGTGCCATTCTCTGGTTTGTTTATCGATTCACTTTTTGAGTATCTAGGTCATTTTGTGTACAAACAAAGAAGAAATAAATTTGGATACATACTCGAATTTTATGAATATTTTGTTTTATAGTTTTTCTTTAAATATTGTTTGTTTCTTCACAATTTTTTTGCTATAATTTTTCTTCTCTGACAGAAATATTTTTAAAAGAAAATTTTGTTTTTAGAAAGTAACATATTTTGTTTTTAGAAAGTAACATTTTCTTTTTCTATTTCTAAATATTATACTCATTTATAAGAACATAATTAAATTTTTGCTATTTAGCATCATTCAATATCTGTCAGTTAAGCCTATGTGTAGTAAAATTAGGTGAAAAATTTTTGTGTCTACACGATTATTTAAAAGAGTGAAAGTAACCTAGGTGAAAAATGATAATAAAAGCACTTTTTGTCATTTTTTTTTTAAAAGAAGAAAAAAAAATCTCTAATTTTTGAAAATTTTAAAATTTATCACTCATGTGTTAAATTTTTTTAGTCAAGTAAATGTATAGCTTTATAGGAACAAAATCATGTGCTCAACTCAGATTGAAACATAGAAATATCCGAGTCCTTTTACTATTTTACTTTTTTCCTTTTTGGAAGGAAATCTTTCTTATTTTTCTAAATATATGGGTTTTGATTATCAAGAATTTTAATTTTATAAAAAAATACCTTCTACTTTAGAAAGATAGAGAGAAAAACTTTAAGTTTTTTTTTTTCTTTTTACAAAAACAATACAAAGACGAACAAAAATAACAACGTTAGGAAGGACAACGGGAAAACTTCACCCTAATCATCACTCATCAAAAGTTGAAAGAAAGGAGCCAAATCATCAACTACCATGTTTTAAGATGATTGAATGAGTCAAGAATATTGGTAAAATCCGGGCATACTGTTATAAATCGTAGTCCTAATTATCTCTCATTATTCGTATTATGTGTACAAAGTATTAGCAAATATAGCACAATACAAAAGAATTTATAAATATAACAAAATTTAGATAAACTCTTAGAGTCTATCAGTGATAGACCATATCGTTAATAGGAGTATATCAATAATAGAGTCTATCACTAGCATATTTTGCTATATTTGTAATTCTTTAAAAACATTGTTATACAATTAATTTTTAATTATAAAAGTGCTATCCATTGTAAGTACCCATAAAAAATAGATCATCAAAGAACTAATTGGATTTATTAGTATTCCCATTTTTGTAATTTAGTTTTCTCCTCTAAGATTTACCATAAAATTATATTAATCAATAAAATTAAAATTTTTTATTTTATGCCATTTTTTTGGGTATAAAGTAAGTCAAGAACATTTCATGAGTACATACCAATAGACAATGATCACATGGAGTTATACTTTTGGAAAATTAGTATCAAGCATGTGCATCCATCCCACATCCTTCTAGTTTTGATATATAAAGTTTTAATTAAAAAAAAAATATAAATATGAAAAAGGAAATAATTAAAAGTTATAGAGATCTCAAACCAAAACAAACTTTCAATAAAATTGAAATGGTTATCATCATTCTATCTTTTTAACCTTTACTATATACTTGAAATTAATTATTGTAACCAAATCGATGATATACATATTTGGCACATTTTTTTTTCCTTTTTCATATGAATCCTTCATAATTGACCCTTTAGCATATGAAATAGTGTTTTGTTATGAGCAAAAGAAAGTATTCATTTCAAACAAAATTATCTAAGCTTTATGATTTCTATTGTGTGTGAAGTTTGTTTACCATTTGTTTTTAAATTGTGAATTATTAAAATTTCAATGAATTATTCTAAATCGGAAAAAAGGGAAATTTTTATAAATAAAAAAATTCAAAAACTATTTACATTTTATAGCAAAAAGTTTCAAAAGTGTTTTGTACTTTTGGAACTTTTTCTAAATATTTTTAAATATTTTTTATATTTAAAAAGGTTAAAAAAAAATGTCATTAATGGTTCAAACTGATATTTACAAATGAAGGGGGATGTGATTTTAATTTATGAGTAATCCATTATATGGAATTACATAAAATAAATAGAAATAAAGAGAAAATAACATTAATAAATAAGAAAGAGAAATATACCATAAGATAACAAAGTGAAATAACATCTCTTTCAGTTATAAATTAAAAAAAATGTTTTTTTTTTTGTTTTTTTTTTTTTNTTTTTTTTTGTTTTTTTTTTTTTTATCTATTAGCATCTCTAACAAAATTAACAATTTAGGAATGGTTTTGTTTTTTGGGATGTAAATAACTAAAATCTTAGATATCCGAAATTATAGAGGTCCGACATCTCTAGATTACTATGTTTGTTTTATAGAAATATTTGTGCAAATATTTGGAATTATTTTGATAACTGTATTTATTTTGTTGGATTTCTACTCAAAATATCTTAAATTTACATAATGTTCCAAGAATGTCCTTGAGACTATTTATTAATTTATAATTAATTTGTACTTATATAATATATTTCTTTTTATTAATTTGAATTTATTTTTAAATTAATACCATTTATATTATTTTTCTCAACAAAATAATACATCATAATTTACGATCTTTTATAAAATAAATATTAGTATTAATTTAAAATTGAAAATCTTGCTAAAAAATAATAAAAATTACAATATAACAAAAAAAAAAAAAATGATATATGTTTTAGTTATATAACGTATGAAGATTAATATATATATATATATATATATATGTAAAATAGAAAAAAAAGAACAAAATGTAAAATGTAACTTGGAAATCTAGAAAATCCATATTTTAAGAGAGTATCCAAAACTCTCAAGATGCAGGGCATCTTCCAGATGCCAGGGAATTTTATAATACCACAAAGTAAATACGGTAATACAGATGTCCCACAAAAATCTAGAATGTCCAAAAAACAGACGATCTAAGCGTGTTTATCTTGCATAGTGATTTTAATCGAGGAACAAAAGTGAGTTTTTTTTTTTTTTTATTAATAAATAAGAAGTTAAAAACGTTGAGTTAATTTCAAAACTTTTTTCTGTTTAACAAAACTCTTAGAGAATGGTTTTCTTTCTTCAAATAACTTAGAAGTGTTTAAATGAAAATTCTTAAAATATGTGATAATAAATTAAAACATATATATAATGGTAGAATGATTTTTTTTTAAAAAATATAGTGTAGTAAAACAATTTTGCAATTTAAAATTATCTTTTTTAAAAAATATAAGATTATTGTGAAATTGAGGAGCACAATGGAACACAACATAATAATAATAATAATAATAATAATAATAATAATAAAAAAGTAATAAATAACTAAATTAAAAATAACTAAAATTATAATTTTATGGAAATTGGAAATATATGAAATTTCCTTTTTATTCTCACCTATGTGCATCCTTTTAAGATCCACCAAATGCTACTATTTATGGGCAAAGTGGCAAGTAGGATGTGGACTTATATGGACACCAAGCATGAATTATTACAAGATATATGGACAACATGAAAAATGACATATGGCTTTTAGGACACTAAGTATTGGATATCTATTTTTATGATATTTATAATACTCCCCATTAGATGCGCTCATACATATATATGGAATATGCCTCGTTAAAACCTTACTAAGAAAAACCTAGAGAAGAAAAAAGATTACATATTTCATGTAATACATACTCCTAAAAGAATACAATATATTTACTCTCCCTCATGAAAACATCACTTAAGATCTCTGAATCGTTGCATTCCAATGTTGTACACCAATTTTTCAAAAGTTGTGATTGATAATGCCTTTGTAAATAAGTCTACCAGGTTATCTTTGAGAAAATTTGTTGTACAACGATGTTGCCATTTTCTTCAAGATCATGAGTGTAGAAAAGTTTCGGTGAAATATGTTTTGTTCTATCTCCTTTAATATATTCTCCTTTGATTTGGGCTATGTAAAGCTGTGTTGTCTTCCTATAATATTGTTGGAGGATTTTTATTAAGAGATAAGCCACACGTTTCATGAATGTGTCAAGTCATTGACCTTAGCTATACACATTCTTGACTAGCCTCGTGAATTACAAGAATTTTAGCATGATTTGAAGAAGTGACTGTTATCGTTTCTTTCACCGATCACCATGATATAACAGTTCCTCCACATGTAAACAGTTAACCTATTTGAGATCTAGCTTTATGTGAATTATATAAATATCAAGAATCTACATAATCAACTAGATTAAAATTTGATTTATTTGAATAAAACAAACCCATATCGATTGTTCCTCGGAGATAACGAAGTATATGCTTAATTTCGTTCCAATGTCTTTTTGTAGGAGAAGAACTATATCTAACTAATAAATTTACTGAAAATACAATATCTGATCTTGTATTATTAACAAGATACATAAGTGCACCAATTGCACTAAGATATGGTACTTCAGGACTAAGAAGTTCTTCATTATCTTCTCGAGGTTGAAACATATCTTTCTTTATATCCAATGGACAAACTTCCATTGGAATATTTAATGGATGTGCTTTATCCATATAAAATCTTTTCAAAATTTTTCCTGTATAAGTTGGCTGATGAATAAATATTCCATCTATCAAATGCTCAATTTGCAAACCAAGACAATTTTTTTTTTCCTGAAATCGTTCATTTCAAATTCTTTCTTAAGATATTCTATTACGTTTGAAAGCTTTTCAGGAGTTCCAATTATATTCAAGTCATCAACATATACAATTATAATAACAAATCCTGATTGTGTTTTCTTTATAAAAACATATGGACATATTAGATTATTTTGATATTCTTCTTTCAATAAATATCCACTTAGGCGATTGTACCACATCCGTCCTGATTATTTCAATCCATATAGTGATCTATATAACTTTATTGAATATCATTCCTGAGAATTTGATTTATATGCTTCAGGTACCTTAAATCCTTTTGGGATTCTTACATAAATATTATTATCAAGAGATCCATATAAATATGTTGTGACTACATCCATAAGATGTATATCCAGACTTTCATACACAGTCAAGCCAATTAAATATCTTAGTGTAATTGCATCCACCATTGGAATATGTTTCATCATAATCAATACCTGGTCTTTGTGAAAAACCTTGTGCAACTAGTCTTACTTTGTATCTTGTGACCTCATTATTTTCATTTTTTTTCCTCACAAATACCCATTTGTATCCCACAGGTTCGACACCTTCTGGTATTTGGACTACTGGTCCAAAAACTTACCGTTTTGAAAGTGAGTTTAATTCTTCCTCGATTGTTTATTTCCATTGAAACCAATCTTTTCTATGTTGACATTCTTCAATAAATTTTATTTCAGAATCCTCATTTTTAGATATAATATCAAAAGCAACATTATGCATAAAAATATTGTCAATAATTACGTTAGTTCGATTCCATCTTTTTCCTGTCATGACATAGTTTATTGAAATCTCATTATGATCTTTAGGTATTTCACCTTCCTCACTAGTCATGTCGAAGATTTCTTCATGGATATTTACATCCTTGATAGCTAGTAGAAATACAAGCTATTGCAGTATTTTACTTAGAATTATGAGGGTTGATGAGCAGAACATGCGTTAATTTTGCTAAGAATTCATGTGGAATAATGAGCTTGCGTTGATCAGCATTAAAAATCACCACTAACCTTATATCATGCGTTATTTTGTGTCAAAATGTTTATTTTGTAGTTATCATAGGAATCGATCGCATGCGTTGATCTCAAACCATCGCAAAGTTGATCGCATGCATTGATCTTAATGAAAAAAAATTGGTCGCATGAAATATTGCAACTACAGTTATAACCATTATATAAGGGTGATCGCGAAGTGGGTGGAATGTGTTGATACTTCAGAAGAAACAATTATGAACGTATACCTCGAGAGTATCAAAGAGATAAGATTATGATGATATTTCACCTACCGCGACAAGAATGACAGTGATTCAAAATGGGATTACCAAAGCTGTCGGGATTTGAGCTCTATAAATAAAGCCTTGAAGCCCATATTCAAAGCATCTGGGACTTCTATCTTGGGCAGATTCCTGTTGTTGGATCGATATGGCAACCCTAGAGGGGGTAAATAGGGTTTAATTAAACTTTTTTTCTAAATTAACCTAATTAAACTAATTAATACACTTTTTATAAATAATAAGAAAAATTCAATTATGCAACAAATAAGATGACAAAAATGTGATAATTTAATTCTATCAAAATTTACCAAATAAATAAGAACAAACTAAAACATACAATAAATTGCTTAAATTAATTGCAAAAATAAAAAAGAAAGAGTTAGAGAAGAAGACACTGGTTCGGTCAAACTCGACCTACTCCACTTCCCAAACACCTCATGGGAATTTGAATAAAATATTTCTGACTTTTTCCACGGATTATAGCCCAACCATTACACCACCGCTCCTTTTACAGTTTCAAAAGCAAACCTGATCCTTTCCACTGTTTAGGATCAAACTGTTACAAATGTTGGAATTTTTGAAGAACACAATACAACTCTCACTAGATTGGATTTACAAGTTTAAGCACTCAACAAGTTTATCCTCACAATACAATAACACTCTTTCAAGAATAAGATGAAAAGAAAAAAAAATTGGGAACTTAGAGAGAGCAACAATTAAACTTTTGAGTTTTGGAAGATTATGAAATGTAAAATTTGGAGAGGAAGATGATTTATATAGAGATGGAAAAATTTTTAGAAACCACAATTAATTTAGACCATTGGATTTTGGAAAAGAAAAATTAATGGTGGAGATTTTAAACTAAACTGGTCGTTAGATACAAACAAAATATAATATTAAATTCATTTTCTTTTTAAAATTAATCCAAAAAATAAAAAAGCATACCATGTGTCAAAAACTAGCCGTTAGACACAAACATAAAATAATATTAAATTTATTTTCCTTTTAATTCATTTTTTTAAAATTCATTCTTTTAAAGTCAATCCAAAAATAAAAAACATACCATGTGTAATAAACTACCGTTAGAACACAAAACATAAAATAATATTAAATTTATTTTTAATTTCAATTTTTTTAATTTTAAATCAATCCAAAAATCAAAAGTCCATCATATGTTAATCTCTTAATGATCCACCATTCAACCAATATGCTGCCACATGTCTACATGCAAATGGTCGGGTTATGCCACATCATCCACCACGGTATTTTCTCTATAGAATTGTTTCGGTCATATCGTTTTCGTTTTAGCTCCGATTTGAGTGATTCAAGAGGTTTGGAATTGTTGTTCCGAGCTCTACGCTATAGACATACTAAAACACTAAGATTTTCAGTAATTAAAAATTGAGTTTGTTATCATCAAAATATTGATTAGTTAGTTAATTAAAATTAATTAATTTGAGATTAAGGGCCAAAAAGACAACATCTATGATCACAGACGAGAGCATGAGAAAGAAAGTATTTGAGAGTTCTTCACTTCCACAACTTCCTCCAATTGACAACTGGAGCTTTGCCGGAGATAGATCTCGAGAGGGGCTACTCCACCGCCCATCCATTGCACCACTGACAGTCTTGACACACATCTGATGGAAGCAAAAGATTGCCTACATCTAGCCATCCATTTTTTCTTCTCACCTCTATATTGTATTACAATTTGGCTTAAGTTATTAATACATTTTGTAATAAATGCATCTCTTTAATTCCTTCAACATCATCTTCATCATCTTTTTCTACTTTATAATTTTTTTTCACCGTAATGAGTTAAGTGCAGATTGCAAGAGTTATAGCATACTCAATCATGCAACATAGAGATACGACACATATAGCAAACCACCGAGAGGTGCGTTGCGCGAGTATAGTGAGTCAATCCTGTTTGCTTAGTGCGAGGTTATCACAATGCTTTTCTATGAGCGGAATAGCTATAACCAACTGCCCAAGAGGGTAAGTAGTGAAACTCACTAAGCAAAGTAAGCAGTGTTCTTAGAGATATGAATAACCTTATGCTCAATGCAACCATGCATTATAGAGATATAAAACATGTGGTTGACCACCGAGAGGTGTGCGATGCGTTATTGTGGTGAGCTGGGATTACCCTTGTAACCAAACTTAAGGACTTGGTGATATCTCTTTCCCAACCCTACTTCTCCATACATCTTATTACGCGTTAATAGTTGCTGCATCTCTACCGATTCTCATAGTCAAACTTCAATTGTTTGGTCTGTTTAGCTAGGGGCAGGAGTAGTGCATAGTAATAAGCTTCTTTCTTTTTATTTTTAGGAGTAGCACATAGTAATCAACTTCTTTCTTTTTATTTTTATTCTCCGCCTCAAACACATTACTTTACAATCATCTTTTAGTTGCAAGTTCCTTCTTCGACCTCGGATCATCCCAAGAAACTTGTGATCTTGTTATACTTGATGAGAGAGAGCAAGAAAACTTGTGACAGGAACACATGGTTATCGCATACACGATTAACGTATAATGCATATTCTTTAGATTAACGCATGATCAATGCATGACTATCAACACATATCCATTAACGCAAACGTTAATTTTCCTCCCAACAATCCTCAACCAAATCTTTTTCACTATTAATTATTTTTCATTTTTTAGGATTTTTATCTTTGGAACCCATTGGTCTACCACGCTTCTGGAGAGTTCCAAACTCATTAGTGACAATTTGTTGTGGTGGGATATCAATTTTTGATGAAACATTTGTAGCTGGTATATGTGACTCAATTACTGTCTTTGCATCTATAAATGTAACTAGTAATTGATTTTCTATATTTTGCAAATGAATTATTTTCTGAACTTCAAGTTCACATTGATCTATATGAGGATCTAAATGAGACAATAATGATGCATTCCATGTAATTTATTTTTTCAATTTCCTAATTCATTCATCTAATATTGAAAAATTTGTCTCATTAAAATGACAATCAATAAATCATGCAGTAAATACATCACCCGTCAGGGGTTCAAGATATTTAATAACTGATGAGGAGTCATATCCAACATATATTCCCAACATTCTTTGAGGACTCATCTTAGTGTTGGTGGAGCAATTGAAACATATACTCCACATGCAAAAATTCTCAGATGAGAAATATTTTGCTTATGACCATAAGGTAATTGTCATGGCAAGTACTTATGATAAGCTACTGGCCTAATGCGTACAAGTGACGCTGCATGCAAAATAGCATGTCCTCATACAGATGAAGAAAACTTAGCTCACATAAGTGATGGTCTTGCAATTAATTGCAGACATTTTATAAATGATTATGCTATACATTTTATCGCAGTCTATCACCGACAGATATTGAAATTTTACTACATTTGTTAATAAGTTGACTCATTTTTCTTTATTTGAAAATAATTCTAAATTAAAAGGTATACGAAACAAACTCTATAACTATATCCATGGTTTGATCTTATTTTCTTTACTCAAGAATTTTTTTTGGTAATATAGGAGTTATTCACCTTGCTTCAAATTTTTATGAGGTTATGTTTATACTTCTGACCAAAAAAAAAAAAAAAAAAGAAATCTTTCAAACGAAACTTAGTTTAATTATGATTGATGGTCTTGTCGGGAAAAATGTTTATTAGATTTAATTTGTTTGATTCCACATTATTGTGCATGAAGAAATGATTTTAGAAGGAAATTTTTTAAAAAAGGGACATATATACTAACAACACTTTTGTTGGAAAGAAATGAATGAAAGAAAAAAGAGAAGCAAAAAAGTGAAATGTTTGATTACATTTTGGTATCATCATCAATGGAAAGAAGAGAATCGTTTCAAGGAGATTTGGGTGTGCATAAATAATAATGAAAACCAAGAGTTTTAATTCCTCACACTAATTATGTCTCCAATCAAATTATCACAAAAGCATTTATATATTTTCAATATTTATATTTTATCAAGACGTTCAACGATTACAAAAACATTCAAAACTAAATACGATATGATAGAAGAAGAGTTGTTAGTAAAGAGTGTGATCGTGTAGATCAAATTAGATCAACGAAAGAAATGTCGTCCTTTCAATTTATATAATAATATAATATAGAAGGATCATATGCATCAGACATTTGGAAAAAAATGAAGCTAAGTTTCAATATATATTTGCATTATTAGATAAATTCTCATACTTAATTCATCTAATGCATCTTTATCATCTCAAATCTATCAACTTTAATTTGGTTCTATTTATTTATTTATGTGTGTATAGTTTTGAATTTGACAATATGAATCATTTGATCCAATATATAATATTTTAACGAGTTAAATTATATATTATTTCAACCAGTTGAATTTTATATATAAATGTTGTATTCTTGTCTTTCTTATATATAGAAAGTTTTCTTAACCTTTGTCAGTAAAGGTTAACAAAAAAAAAAAGTAATGATTTGATAATTTTTAAATTTATGTTTTAAGAGATCTTTTTAAATATAAAAAATATTTAAAAATTATATTTTATAGTAAAAAGTTCTAAAACTACAAAACATTTCTCAAATTTTTTTTACTATAAAATATAATTATTTTTGGAATTTTTTTATTTATAAGAATCTCCCTTTTTTAAAATTAATGTGGTGGTTAGTCATGGTTTGTATAATTAATAGTATTTTTAAATAGTAGGTCCCATTTTCTATAGATATTTAACATCCTACATTTTCTAATTTCTATAGTCAATCATGTTGAGTTCAGAAAATCTTCCCAAGTTAATATTCTTGGACCCAAATATCACTTAATTATATAAGATATTCTTTGATCTAAATATCACTTATTTTAAATTTAATATTCAATATATTTAAATCTTAAACATTAGTTTAACTCTTATATATATTTTATATTATTATCTTTACTATGAGAAAAACTCACTATTCTAAATAGATATTAAAATTTAAAAAAAAAAATGCAAAAAATTATAGAGTACATAAAATAAGATATAGTTAACCTCCTTTTTATGTTGAAATGTGATGCACATAAAGGGTTGTTATAACAATAGTCAATAAAGCATGTTATATGTAGGGATGAACAACAACATATAGTCAAAATGACCACATAACACATTATTTGATGTAAAATTAAGAGGCTCCTCATCAAAAGCTATTATTTCCTTGTGTACTCCTATTTAATCTCAATTAATTAGTAGTATTGTTAAAGGAGACATTATTAAACTTTTCCTTTACCACATTTCCTTCCTATAATTCGTCTCTTAAAGTTATTTTTTCATTTAAAACTCATTAATTTACTGATTGTTATATTTAAAGTGACATAGAATAACCCTAGCAGATCATATGAAACATAAAATTCAGAACACTATTCCAACTCTAGATGCGACAATTTTTCAAAATCAAGCTGTGTCGTTAACAATTGATATGTCTTGTAGTCGAGAATGTTAAAAGTATAGTTTAGAGAGAGAAAAGAGGAAGAGAGAGAGATGTTTGTTAGCAACCGAGCATATGTTTCCTTGGGGTTAGACAAGAGAAGAAGAGTGAAAGAAAGAAGAAGAGAGGAAAGCATATCCCAAAGAGAAAGGCACACGTGATAGAGTTGTCTCCGGCATATCATAAGGTCACCAATGTCTAATTTAGTTCTTCACGCCAACCCATTTTCATTTAGACAATTAGACCAAATTATTTAGATTTTGCCTCTCAACTAAATCTCTACCACTCCTCAATATCAATGGACCCACCACCCACTTTCTTTCTTTTACAATTACTAAGTGGCCGTCACAACCGTGTGACTAACTCTTTTGAACCGTTGAATGTATGAGAAAGAAACTATAAAAGTATCTCGAATTTGTTTCTATTGACCACCACAACGTGTGACTCTAGCCTTTTTGTGACCAACTCTTTTGAATTGTTGAATGTATGATAAAGAAACTATAAAAGTATCTCGAATTTGTATCTAGTGACCGCCACAACGAGTGACTCTAACCTTTTTGTGACTAACTCTTTTGAATCGTTGAATGTATGAGAAAGAAACTATAAAAGTATTTCGAATTTGTATCTAGTAAACGTCACAACGTGTAATTCTAGCCTTTTTAATAAGGTCCTTTTTTTTTATAATTTGAAATTGGGTTTCAATTTTCTTCACTATTTGTTCTATCTCAATTTCTTTATAATTCAAAGGATCGAAAAGTATAAGTATGATGCTTACATGTGACACGATGTTTATTTTTTTTTTCTTAAGGTTTAGTATTGAGAAGACATTATTAAACTTCTCCTTTACCATTCACTTTTCATTTTTCTTTCTTTAGTTTGTCTTTTAAAGTTATATTTTCATTAAAAAAAATCATAAATTTACAAACAGTAATTTTTTTTTTATCCCATTTGATAATCATTTTATTTTTGGTTTCTTCTTTTTAAAATTAAGCTTATGAACACTACTTTCACTTCCAATTTTTTTTCATTTTTTTTATCTACTTTTCATCAATGGTTTAGAAAACCATGCTGAATTTCAAGAACTAAAAAATGTAGCTAGATTTCAAAAAATTATTTTCGTTTTGGGAATTTGGTTAAGAATTCAATCATTGTACTTAAGAAAAATGCAAATCATTGTAAGAAACGTAGATGAAATATGCTTAATTTTCAAAAAAAAAAAAAAATCAAATGGTTACCAAACGAGACCTTAGGTTTTAGTTTCTTGTTTTTTAATTTTGTGTTTGTTTCATCCTGATTTTTAATTAAGGTTTTCATTCTTTGTTTAAGAAACTTCAAATTTCTAGTCAAATTCTAAAAATAAAAACAAAGGTTTAAAAAACTAATATTCTTAATCAGTTTTTAAAAATCGACTTGGTTTTTTAAACATTAATAGAAAGTGAATAACAAAATATAGAATTTATGGTGGAAGAATATCTTAAATCGTCAATTCCATTGTAGGAGTTTGAACACGAAATCTCCAAATCCATCTACTCTGATATTATCTTAAATTATCGATTGACTTAAAAGCTTAAGTTGATGGGTGAAGATAATTAATATTATATCATCCAACCAAATAACTTAGTAAAAATACTTATCACAAACAATCGTTTTGGTTTTACACCCTTAAGATAATGCTTTCGAAAAATATGTTTTTGGTCAAACACTAAGTCAAAATCACTTTATAAGTACTTTCTCACCCTAGCACTTTGAAACTTTATTAGAAAAATACCTTTCTATGTTACTCTCAATTACCGATAATTATGACAACCAAACCAATAACTCTCTCAAACATATTTGTAAAATGAAACGTTGAAAATATAAATATATATGCACGGAAAGTTAAATTAGTGAAAACAAATGTGTTGTATTTGTTATAGAGAAACTAATTATCTTAAAATATATGAAACAAAAGTAGAATAATGGAACAAAAATTGTTATCTATATGGAAAAGAAATGTATGTTATGAACTAAATAAATGTTGGATTTTGTCATTTGTAGAGGGAGCCCAATTCATTTATTTTTACTTAACCCAAAAGCAATCTTGTAATTGGTTAATTATGAAGGTTAAGGTTATCAAAATAAGAAAGAATTTAATTGGTAAAGATTTGAGGTGGGTAATAATGGAATTTTCCCAATGTGTAACTCCCAAAACTCACCAAATACTACTATTTATAGGCAAATTGACAAATAGGAGGTGGATTACATGGACACCAAGCATGAGTATCTACTGGGTATCTATTATCATAATCTTTATAATACTCTCCCTTAGATGGCCATTATATATATATATGAAGTATGCGTTATTAAAACCTTACTAGGAAAAAACCCAATGGAAAATAAATCCTAGTGAAGTAAAAAGAATACATATTTCATATAATTTATACTCCTAAAAAATATATTTATTTCCCCTCATAGAAACATCAATTGAGATTTGTGAGTTGCCGCATTCCAATGTTGTGCACCAGTTTTTCAAAGATTGCAGCAGGTAATGCCTTTGTAAATAAGTCTACTAGGTTATCTTTCGAACAAATTTGTTGTGCAGTGATATCACCATTTTCTTGAAGATCATGAGTATAGAAAAACTTTGGTAAAATATGCTTTGTTCTATCTCCTTTAATATATCCTCCTTTGATTTGGGATATACATGTTGTGTTGTCTTCGTATAATATTGTTGGTAGATTTTTACCAGAAGACAAACCACATGTTCCACGAATGTGTTGAGTCATTGATCTTAGCCATACACATTCTTGACTAGCCTTGTGAATTGCAAGAATTTCAGCATGTTTTGAGGAAGTGGCTGTTATGGTCTGTTTCATCGATTGTCATGATATAGCAGTTCCTCCACATGTGAATAGATAACTTATTTGAGATCTAGCTTTGTGTGAATTAGATAAATATCCAGAATTTTCATAACCAACTATGGCGAGCACTTAATTACTTTCTTTGCATCTATAAATGCATCTGGTAACTAAATTGCTATATTTTGCAAATGAACTATCTTTTGAACTTCAAGTTCACATTAATATATATGTGGATGTAAATGAGACAATAACGATGCATTCCTGTAATTTAGTTTTCCAACTTCTTAATTCCTCCCCCTAATGTTGGAAAATTTGTCTCATTGAAATGACAATCAGAAATCGTGTAGTAAACACATCACCCATTAGGGGTTCAAGATATTTAATAATTGACGGGGAATCATATGCAACATATATTCCTAACCTCATTTGAGGACCCATCTTAGTACGTTGTGGTGGAGCACGGAACATATACTGCACATCCAAAAATTCTCATATGGGTAATATTTGGCTGATGATGTGAAACCCGGATTTCCATTTTTCCTACTTAAGCGGGTGATAAAAGGAATTAACTAAGTATAAGTTAAATCCTATGTTAAAGAGTAGGAAAATTCTAATTGTTTAAATAGATTATTTAGTAGCTTTGAAATAAGCCGTAACTAGTGAAATTTTGGTTAAGTATAACCCATACGTTGGAAGCTAGAAAAATGGTTAAGTATTTGATAATGTGTTGGCCTTGTGCTAAGCGTTGGTGTTGTGCAATGCATTGGCCATAAGAATTTGAGAGGTTATTTGGGTATTGAAAGAGGCTAAAGTGTTGCCAAAAGGAAAGGCTATGCGGGGACAAGCATGCGGCAGCCAATGTCTTGAGAGGTTAGCAAAGCATACGGTAACCTCAAGTTGCACGGACATGGATGTTGGGCGTTGGAGTTGCGTGTGCTGGTTGATCGTGTAGTAAATAAGTAGTGCTACACGATAAGGTATACGATCGTGTAGCAAATGAGCAGCGCTACGCGATAAGGTATGCGATCTATAGTAAGTGAGCAGAGCTACACGATGAGGTAGACGATCGTGTAAGCGGGCGCTAGACGATCGTGTAACAAAGCAGAGAGTTAAGCGATGCGGTATGTGAACATGCGGTAAAGTGCAGCGCTAGACGATGGGCGTCAGTGCTACACGATGAGCAAGAGCTATGTGGCAACACTATGCGATGATGATATGCGGCAACACTATACGATGGTGCTATGCGGCAACGCTATGCGATGGTGCTATGCGGCAACGCTTTGCAATGGTGCTATGCGACAGCAATACTAGACGATGAGACAAGCCTGGTAGACGCATGGTGAAACGTCTTGCATTGCTAAGGCTTGCAGTACATAAGGTTGTTATGCATTGGTGATATGCTATATGCGTTGGACATCCGAGGGCATGTGGGCACATAGGCAAGGCTAATACTATGCGTTGGAAAAGTGTTGGTCAAAATCTTAGTTGAGCGTATAGGCCAAGGGTAAGCCATGCGGGAGAGGAAGGTATGCGGCCAAGGATGTAATGTCTTGAGTTATGACTCGAGTGATGCGTTGATGAGAAAGCTACAAGTTGATGATGGCTAACCAAGAAAAGGACATGCACGGCCAAGCAATAAGGTTAGGATGAGCCTTGCGAGCATCTAGCATATGCGACCAAGTTGCGTCAATCGGATGCACAAGGTAAGGTTGCGTTAATTGAAAATGGCATAATCGATGTTAGTAGGTCGCATATGGGGAAAGGTGCTAGGCGGCAATGGCTTGAAGGGTGTTATGTTGAGATTTAAAAAGACACCGCAAGGGTGCAAAGATGGGATGGACGCATGTGCCAAGGGGGGGTGTCCGGACATGCGTGTTGCACCAGTTGGATGAACACATATGAAGTTGAATGAACGCATATGACGTTGGATGGGCGTATATGAGATTGAATGGATGCATTTGTAGTAGATGGGCGCATATGAGTTTGGATGGACGCATTCAAGGTCGTCATCCGGACATGTGGCTTGTTGAGAAGAAATCTTAGGCCTTAAGCAAATGAGGTGGATGCACAAGAAGACATGAAAATGTGAGGACTATGTGTTGGTAAAATGGGAGAAAGACACCTTGGGTTGAGATGACATAAAGATTGCGTTAATAGTGTAAGGAAAGGACACTTGAACATGCGGCCAAATAAGAGGTGTCGGCCTTGGAGAGATTTTGGACGCCTATAAATAGGGCCAAGGACCTCTTCAGACTATAACTCGAATTCTCTTCAAAAGGACATTAGAAAGAGTATATGAAGACTAATTGAGAGGAGACTATGCATTGATGGAAGAATGCATGCGTTGGTGGCAAAAACCATGCATTGGTCATGAAGTTCCAAGAGGAGGAGATGTTGTCGGACAGGAAGGTCTGAAAGTACAATCAATTTGGGACGAGGATATCTCTCAGAATACTTGTGTGTTTGGAGTGATTCTAAAGCCACCTAAAATCTTTGAGAGTCTAGTTTTCAAGGTAGGGCTTCCGGAGACGAATCTTTAAGGAATCGGGCTGGGGAATGAGGAAAAGACAGAAGGGTCGAGCTGTCGAGTAAGCTTGGTCTAGCCTTGATGTTTTGATGATTCCGGCCAAACCACGAGAATTTATAAGCTAAGATTTTAAAGTAAGCTTCCTGAGACATTTTAGAACATGTTTGCAGAAGGAAGAATCTTAAAATAAGTTATGGAACTATGAGTAATATAAGCTGATAATTGAATCTGGAATTTAGGGTTCAAAAGGGAAACCAAGGAAACTTAAGGAACTTCGGAAAGGAAAGTTCCTAACCAACCAAGGTGAGTGATTATTATATTGTTTGTATGATTGATTTCTATGTATATATGTGAATATATATATAAAGGTTGTGTTTGAAATATTGGCATGATCGGAAAATGTGTTTTGCCTAAATTTGATTGTTGTTGTATTATTGTCATAATGCATGTGTCATTATGTCGGAACAAGGTTTGTACTCAGGATACTATTAGCATGTCTTGTGGACACTTGGCTGAAAATGTCAAGGTACCTAACTGGAATTGTCAACGTACTCAAGCATGACTAACAGGAACTAATAATATACTAAGTGGACTATAGGATTGTGTCTAAATTTGGTCATCATGGGTTATTCGCGGAGAATACCTGGGAAGATACATGATCATGCCAGGGTTGTCCAGCTGACAGGCTGGGGTGATTACATTTTATTATGTGATTGTTGTTGATCGTGGAATTGTATTCTCAAAAATGAATTTCTAAAATCAAACTTATGTTTATTTAAAATTGCCCCTCACTGCTTTGTAGCTCATGTTTTCCATGTTTTATGTCTTTCTTCCCTAGGTAGCGAAAGGTGAGGAGTTCTAGGGTGATGCTAAGGTCAAGGTCTGCCACCAGCCACAGTTACACTTCCGGAGGGTTTTAAGAATGGTTGTTGTAAACTTTGTAATTAAGTCTTGGAGTTGTATGAACATTACATTATTGTAATATAAAATGGGCCTACTTAATCAGTTGTTGTTATCTCCTTCACTTAAAGTTTATTGAGTGTAGTGAAAGAGGTTCAGTTGGATAGTAGGTATCATAAAAGGGTGGTATCTACGGTCCCTCACGCCGGGCACGGGACGTGGTGTGATAGATGACCATAAGCTAATTGTAATGGCGAGTACTTATGATAAGCTACTGGCCTAATACGTACAATTGACGCTGCATGTAAAATAGCATGTCCTCATATAGATGTAAGAAGCTTAGCTCTCATAAGCAATGGTCTAGCAATTAACTGCAAATGTTTTATAAATGATTCAGCTAAACCATTTTGTATATGAACGTGAGCTACAAGATGCCAACACTTATCCTAATTGACATACAATAATTATCAAAAAGCTTGTGATGTAAATTCACTAGTATTATCAAGACGAATGGTTTTAATTGTATAATTAGGAAATTGTGCTCTTAACTTATTATTTGAACAACTAATCTTGCAAATGCAAGATTTCAACTTGATAATAAGCACACATGTGACCATCTGCTGGATGCATATATCACCAAAATTCATTCTAAAAATGCAAGTGATTCAGTCCCTACTTTAACTGGTGATGGTTTAATAATTAATTTGCCTTAAGAGCAAACATCACATGATAATTCATTAGATTGAAGAATCTTCTGGCTCTTCAATGGATGTCCATTTGAATTCTCAATAATTCATTTCATCATTATAGGTCCTAGATAACCTAATCTGTCATGCCAAATTGTAAATATGTCTAAATTCATGAACTTCAGGTTCATTGTTGCATATGTTTCAATTACTCGTATATGAGTATAGTATAATCCAGAAGATAAAACAGACAACTCTTCTAGTATACGTTTTTCATATGAGACAGTAGATATGATGTAAAGATACTCCATATTTATTCTTTCTATCAATCTCAAAACGATAACCGTTGCAACATATGTCATTAAAACTAAGTAGATTTCTCTTTGATTGACTAGAGAACAATGCATTGTCAATTGTAAATTTTGCTCCTTTAGGCAAAATAATATTTTCTTTTCCAAACCCTTCAATTAGGTTTACAGAACCTGATATTCTATTGACTTTTGTTTCCAACATTGTCAGTTTGGAAAAATAATTTTTATTTGTAAGTATTGTATGTGTAGTTGCACTGTCTGCAAGACATAGATCTTTTTTACTCATTTTTGAGTCACCCAACATATGAAAATGATCTAGGTTTCTTTTTTAAAAGAAAATAATTACAATAAGAAAAACAACATTTGGAACATACAAATGTTAACATCTACTAAGAGGGAAAAAAACATGGAGATGAAAAAAAATAACATTAAGTCTAGATATTTTCAAAGTCAAAAGAAACACTTGATGTTTCATCAACTGTACCAATCTTCTCTTCAGGACATTCAAAGAAGTCCGCCACATCCAAATTTGTCATATGGGATGGGTTACATATGTCATTATCCTGGTACGCAAAATTTGCTTTCACATTTTTCTCTTTTTCCTTCAGAGAGGTTTGATAAAGATCAACTAAGTATTTTGACGTACGACAAGTATGTGACCAATGCCCTGTCATTCCGCATCAGAAACATGTATTTTCAACACTTTTTGAACTCTTATCTTGTGGAACGTTTCCTTTGTGATCATCATTTTGTGTGATTCTTTTGAAATTTGAATGATTAGAACGAACACCACGAAAATAATTATTTCTTCCTCTGCCACAGTCACGTCCTTGACCACGACCATAACCTCAACCACGATTATTATTAAAATGCATAACATTCACTTCAGGGAATGGTGTCGTCCTAGTTGGTCGAGATTCATAATTTTTCATCAATAACTCGTTATTTTGTTCGAGCACGAGAAAATATGAAATTAATTCATAATATTGTTTAAAACATTTCTCTCGATATTGCTGCTGTGGAGCATATTTGAGACATGAAATGTAAAAATATCTTCTATAATATATTAGCATCAACAATTTTCTCTCCGCATAACAACAATTTTGAACTGATTTTAAATAATGTAGAGTTGTAACCACTTACTGATTTGAAATCTTGTAGCCTTAAGTGCTTCCACTCGTAACAAGCTTTATGAAAAATAACTTCTTTTTTTTTTTTATTGTAAGATACTCCATTTTCAATCCCTCATGGAGATGATGACAAAGGAAAATCATAGCTTTTGTTTTTTCCTAGCTAGATGTCGTATTTTCTTCTTTAATAGTCTCTCCAAGATTCATAGCATCCAGGTGGATTTCGGCATCAAGCACACATGACAAATAATTATTGTCGTTAATATCAAGGGCGACAAATTCTAATTTTGTGAGAATGGTCATGGCAACACTATCGTAAAATATCGTCCTTATATTAGAAATTTAATAGATATTAATATACAAAATAACATTAAATTTATTAATTATAAGAAAGAAGAAAAAATCGACATATTTTTAATACTTACTTCTAATAGAAAAAACAATTGGAGCTCGTGGTATAGAGAAATTAATTATCTTAAAATTTATGAAACAAAAGTAGAATAATGGAACTTCCCATAAATTGTAATCCATATATGGAAAAGAAATGTGTTATGAACTAAATAAATGTTGGATTTTGTCATTTATAGAGACAAAACATGAAGCCCAATTCATTAATTTTTACTTAACCCAAAAGCAATCTTGTAATTGGTTAATTATGGAGGCGATAAGGTTATCAAAATAAGAAAGAATTTAGTTGGTAAAGTTTTGAGGTGGGTAATAATGAGAATTGCTTCTAAAATCCACAAAATACGACTATTTATATATAAATTGGTAGGCGATATCTATTATCATAATATTTATAATAGTATTATTTTTTTTAATCATTTTTGGGCTTTTAGGAAAAATGTCGTAGACTCTATACATATATATTTGTTTTATTAATATATCTTTTATGTTACTGTTGTATTTGGTAGACAATTTAAATTCTATTTTTGAAAATCGTTTTCAAATTCTATGATTCAAACAATGTAAATTTTGAAAGTAACATTTTTTATATTTTGGATGTATCCAGAATTTAAATTTGAAATTTTGAAATATAAAATTATATATTAGAAAAGATAAAAACAATAACAAATATAGTATTTCATACTTTTATGTTATAAACTCCATTATTTTTGTTAAATTAAATTATTTATTATATAATATATAAGGTTAAAATACCATTTTAGTCTCTATACTTTGAAATTTGTTCAGTTTTATTCTCTATATTTTCAACTGTCCAATTTTAATCCTTGTACTTTCAATAAATCTTAAATTTAGTATTCAATATTAGTTTATTGTTAACTTTTTAATATGTATTTTTTTGTCATCTATAATTTTTTGATATAAATTTTGAAAACATATTCTCACCTAACATGAAAATTATTATTATTATTTAGTTAATTTTGAAAAAAATTAATTTTGAGGGACTAAATTTAAGATTTATTAAAAGTATGAGAACTAAAATTGGACAATTGAAAGCACAAGGACTAAAATTGAACAAACTTGAAAGTATGGAGACCAAAATAATATTTTAACCAATATATAATATATTATGTAATTATACAAATATTTTAACATAGACCAAGTTCATAAATTAATTAGTAATAGTTTATATAGTTTATATTTAACCTAATAGTTTAGTAACTGTAATTAGTTTTATGGTTTATAAATATAATATCGAACATATTTTGAAAACAAAATGTTCAAATTGAAATTTATTTTTTGATTCAACTACCAAACACATATATGAAAATATAAAATACAATTTTATTTTTCTTGAATTCTTTATTTTTTAAAAAAATTATCTACCAAATAGACCTTTAAATATTGAAAAGAAATAATAAAAATATTAAATCAAGAGAATATGTACAATATATATTTGATAAATATCCAACAATTTGTTCATATTTCTTTTTCTACCAAAGAAATGAAATAAGTTTCATAATAAAATAAAATAAAATAAAATATCTCTCTCTAAATTAAAGTTTAGCTTAAAAAAGTAAAACAACATATTTGTTTTGGAAAAGGAGATGATGGTTAAATCTATGCAATTATCTAAAAAGCAAAACATAGTCACATGTGCCTATATATAATAATATACTATGAACACTATTACAAACCAAACAAACACTTGTTACCTCTGCTCCTTTGCATTTATGTTGCTCTCAATATAAAACTTTATATGCATTTAATTCTTTTACAAATTTCTTCAACTATACTTTTCTTTTTTAAATTTAAAAAAATAAGTAAATTGTAGGAATTTGTACTTTATAAATCTTTTTATATTTTGAAAATTAATTATTTGCACGTTTAATTTCTTCCTCAAATAGACCTTTTTTTAAAAAATAATTACCTTGAAAAATCTGGTTGTTGGTATAAATTTAAAAGTTCTTCATTCTCTTTTCACTGTTATGCAAATACTACACATGTTATGTTATTGGGGTATGTACATACACTACTTTAATATTAGGTCCATTTATCCCTCAGGTCTAAACTTCCATTTTTCTTTATTATTCTTATTATAATAATTATTATTATTTTCCAAATAATCAAAACAGACTAAGATTTCCATAAATATTTAAGTTCATTTATCTTTACGAAAAACGAAGAGTTCCCTAAAGCACACACCTTTCCATAAAAAGATAGTATTTTACTATTAAAAGAAAATTGAAATGGAAACTTCATTTCAAAACAAACCATCTCTCATTTTTTATGGAAAGTCATTGACGTAACAATAAAACTTGTTTGAATAGTTCTCGTCAAATACGTTACAATCGACGAAACAGGATGATGAAAACAAGAAAGAAGATAGAACGTCGTTGTATTCAAGATTGAAATATGCACTACAATGCTAATGCCAACGTAAAATCAAAAAGTGTATCCGAAAATCATTATTTAGTCACGATATTCCTTTTTATGACGTGATAATTAGGGATATAAACTTAAATTTTAAAAATTAAATAATTATCCGACAGGTGATTAAAGAAAATAGGCAAATTTAGTAATGTAGTTAAAAAATAGGCCAAACATGGAGTGACCCATGTGTTTCAACACAGTTTGAAACTACGGGCCAAGCTTGTTTTAATTTGAGTCAATATATAATCTTTTAAAATCGGGACCAAATCATAACTTATAAAGTCCAACAGATGGAGACTGCGAGCTAAAATATCAAAAATCAAATACATAATATTAAGAGCATATTTAAACTGACATAAATATTATACTATTAACTTTGAGCTTACAAGTTAAATTCCTCTACCATAGTCCATACACATTGTCAAAAAATAAAAAAATCTCAAAATTTAATATATATTTGTAAGCCCTTGGTCTTGAATCCTCCTAAGGAAGGAATTAAAGTAATTAATATGGTTTAAGGTCAGGATTATTAATTAAAGGATAATTAAAGCTAAGGCTTAGTTTGGAAACAAAAAAGAGAAAAGGAAGAAAATGGAAGAAAATGGAATTTTAGAAAATGAAAAGAAATTTAAAGAGGAATAAATTAAAAAGAAAAAAGGAGAAATAAATAAATAATAATAAATAAGTAAGTAAATAAATAATAATAATATTAAATAAATAAATAAATAAAGAGAAGGGGATAAGGAAGAAAAAAAAAAAAAAGAAGAGCGTTTTGCTAAGTCAGTGATAACCATTTTCTGAAGCAAACCTTTCAATTTCTTTCAGGAAAAATAGAGGGTTGAGTGGAGAAGTGTTTCGGGAAATACCGGAGCTTTCGGTGTTGAAGGAGATGGTGAAAACAGGGAAAAATTTGAGGTGAGTCTGCTGTTCGGAAAGATTGAGCAAATTTCAGTGTTTTGAAGATTTCGAGCTGTAGAAAACGATTTAGGATCTGAAATTTGGAGGTAAGCTAGTCAACACAATCCTTAACAATTCTTATGAAGGATAGTTGAGTTAATTCTGATTGGAAACAGCTGGAATGATAGGAAAACAAAAGATGATCAGATCTTCGGACAAACCTGAGCAAGCTGCAGTGTTTTGAGAATACCAGGCTGTAGAAAAGGAATCAGAAGCTTAAATTTGAGGCATTAATTTAAGACGGTTTCCAAAATTTTTTATGAAGTATTTTTTGCTAATTTTAGTTGGAAGTTGATGAATTCATAGGAAATTCGAAGCTACTCAGGAATTCGGTCAAAACAGAGCAGTGGAGTGTTTTGTCGATTCCGCGAGTTTTAGAGCAAATCGGACACCCAAATTTTGAGGTTAGTTGATTCTAATTATAGGTAAAAGGTATATAAACGTTAATGAAAGTTTTTTTTTTTTTTTTGGCTGGAATTTGATGAATTTAAGTCTGAAAGTGCTGCTGGAAAACAGAGCCGAAATTGAAGTGGGAGGTTGAAGATGAAGTCTGACTGTCATTTATTGTCCGTCATCAAATTAGACTTTCAGGTTGACTTTGTAATTTTAGGATAATTAAGGTGTTTTTAAGTATGATTTGAGGTCTCGAGATTTATTTTCTAGGGGTTGGAACAATTTAAACGGTAAAAGTATAACCCAAATTTTGTATTTGAGTCTCAGGCCGAATGAGTGTAGGCAAAGCTTATAAGTCTGAGGATTTGTGAGTGACAAATGTTTTAGAAAACTAAATGCTTTCCATTAGATTTTATGTTGTGTTATCAAATGGTTTAGCTTTGTGAGTGACAAAACGTTTTAGAAAATTAAATGCTCTCAGTTGGATTTGATGACTTGTTTTTAAATGGTTTATCCTGCTTGACTATGACAATGTAATTGAATTTTTTGAATATAATTTCTATGTTTTTCTTACAACCACGCTATTATGAGATTTTATGAAAGTTGAAATTCTATTTTTGTGGTTTGATGACAATGACCTTTCGAGTTTTTATTATGATGACTTGAGTATGGAAAATGATGTTTAAAACCATGCTTTGTAAAAAGATATGAACCTTGTACCCTGGATTGTTGCAATGAAGATATTGATACCGAAGGATTAGGACAGAAGGTATCTGGAAAGGTCTTTGGGACCCACCGTAGTATACATAAAGGCTTTGGGCCGTGTGCTGGGATGCTTTGCCTTTTGGGGATGTTCGTTGTTACCGAAGGAGACGAAAACATATAGGGTTGTTCTTCACCATAATGCTAAAGGAGATGGAAGTAACCAGGGAAGACCTCTACGTGCACGTATGATTATTAACGACGCTGTTGGTGATGTAGAATTCTATCTCAATTAAGGTTTCGACATTGGGAGTGTGAGCATGAGGGGCTCCACCCAACTAAGATTAAAAAGGGTACAAGATTTTCGATATGTTTGTTCATAAAGCGTTTTCAAAGCTATTATGATATGTTTGATATTTTTATTATGAATTTAGTGAAAAACATGTTTAAACCCTGAAACTATGTAAATGTTTTTAGTTGCTATTCATTTTATGCATCTTTAAGTATATGTGTTTATAAATGCTTACTTTAAATAGTCATTCACTGGACATTCTAACTCATGTTTTCAATGGTTTTCTTTTTCCTAGGTAGTTGAAGAGTTTCAGGTGCTTAGCTTACACACGATCAGGTTGCCACTGCTTCAAAAGACTTAAGCTCCACCCTAGTGCATGTTTGTTTAAAGTTGAACTTAATGAATTTCTATTTAGAGATAGATGGAAATGTAGGTTTACAGATTGACAGTGATGTCATAAGAGGGTTGATGTCACAAGAAGGTTGATGTCTGCTGTCCTCACGCCTCTTCTTAGGTAAAGAGAGTAACGGGGTGTAACAATATGCCACATCAGTATGAAAATAATAATAAATTCATGAACTCAAAATGCAACCTAAGTTGGAAGTTAACCTAGTTTTTTTAGAAGTATTTCTTTATTTTCTTTTTATAAAAAGAGCATAATAAAAATATGATTCTATAAATTTTCTTACTTGTAATTTATAAAATGAAATCCAGCTAAGAGCATAGTTAAGTGATATACGTATACTACCTCCATCAAGATCGTATTTTCAAATCTTTATTACCTTAATGTTATATTAAAAAAGGATTTTACAATAAGATGGAGAATAAATGTTAAATGTAATTAAATCATTCGGTTACACATTGGTTTATTAATCTTCATAAGTTAGTGAAGGAGAGCTTAAATTCATTCATAAGTTATATTAGACCCATAAGTTATATTAAATTCATTCTTAAGTTATATTCAAATATTATATATTTAATCAGTCATTTATACTACTTATAAATTTATTCATTCATGAGTAGTAGATTCAATAACAAAATTATAAGGAAAAAAATAATAAATTGAAAAATTGATTGAATGAATTTAGAGTAGAAGTAATTAACTTTAAATGGATTTTGGTGTCCAAAGAGGCGTTACTCGAAAAAGTTCAATCCTATTAGTAAGAACAGAATGGTAGAGTTTGATGTCTTCTTCTTTGCCATTAAAAACGACGCCTATAGGTGTAGACAAAGATTGTAACTGTTTGTTCACTCCACATTCTTTAAGGCATTTGATTGTTATCGCTGACGATCGATGATTATCCAATACCTATTGAGAAGTTCTCTGAAAGAAACCATAATATTCACAAAAGGTTTCTTTTTCAGATTAAAAGAACTGGTGGACTCATATTTTTTCTTTTTCATTTAATTTTATCCCTTTTTTTTTTGTTACATCTTTCAACAATTCTTATCTTGTTCCCACGTCCTTTACATTTACTTTTTTTTTTAATATCTTTTCTTTCTTAATTTTTGTTGATAAAGCATTAATAAATTAAAATTTAAAACGAGTTCTTCACATAATAATTCCATGCTCTCTTACCTGCACATTTTCCACATAATAAATATGTATATTCCGTTTTTCTTTCCCCCAACTTTATTTTATTAGAGAGTTTAAAGTCTTCAAATAAAAATTAAAATTTTTTATTCTTCGTAAGAAAAACATTGAAATGTGATCAAATGAAGCGAATTTGAAATTCTATTTTGTTGGATGAAGAGATACAATTAAATTTTATGAATGTGAAATTATAAATTAGATTTTATGAAAGTCTTCAATTAGATTTTGTTGGATGAAGAGATACAATTAGATTTTAAAAATTTATGTTCTAAAGATTTTGAACGAAGTATATTGCATGAACCTCTAACTAGTTGCTATAAATTGAGTTTATGGGGAGTGTTAACTCTAGTTTTTTTTTTTTCTTTCTTTTTCTATTCTCTAGTGTGAGAACGGAGAAAAAGGTGTAAGAAATACAAAAATTTTGAGAGGCTATTGTTGTAATTGGGATTGATGAGGTAAATTTCTCTCTAATGAATCGTAATTTTTCTCTGGTTTTGGCAATTTTCAAGTAAATTCTTGTATTTCTTATTTTGTTGTTTTTATTATTATTTTTTCATATTCTTGTGTTATTTTGTTTTTTTAGTTTGTATTTATGTGGTGTGCCAAAATTTTAACCATAAAATTTTAACTTAATTTTATTTAACTATAACTTAAAAATAACTGATAGTATTAATATATTTTATTAGTTAAGTTTTCACTGACTATTGAATGGTTTAACTCTATATTGGGTTTAAGCTTTTTTCTTTTAATACAATATAAATATGAAAATTTGAACTTCTTATTTCAAGAGGATGAATAAATATCAATGATGACTAAGTTATGTTTATGTTGACATAATATTGATAATATAAAGTACTATATCAATTCAACTATGCTTAGTTTTTATAGTGATACACTAGTTAAAAGTCAAATATATGAATATCACTTATGAAATAAAAATGGCAATTTAAAAACATATGTAAATTTTTTTGTTATATTGATTTATTGTAAGAAAGGACAAAAAAATAACATACCTAGATAATAAAGTTGGATTCATCATTTAATAAGAATTCAAATTTATTGACAAATTAAATACATAACATATTAGGTTAGACATTTATTGAGATACTCATTTAACAAGTAAAATAACAAAAGAGATGCTTTTATAAATTTAAAAATCAATATAATCATATATAATTACTACTGAAGATTAAAAAATCAGCATAAGCATGAGAGTTTTCATTTATGTTATATTAAAAAAAAAAGAAACAAATAATAAAAAGACGGTTTGTTGAACCCAATATTGCAAAAGATAATGAATTTGTTGAACCCAATATTGCAAAAGATAATGAATTGTTTTCTCTTGAAAACATTAAAAAAAAAATTGTAACCACTTAGGCCTGTTTGATAACGTTTTTGTTTTTTGTTTCCTATTTCCTATTTTTCGTTTCTTGTTTTTTCTTCCCTAATTTTTAAGAACTAGAAATAGGAATATGTTTGATAACTATTCTTGTTTCCTATTTCTTGAAAAAAAAAAATAGAAACTTTTTTGATAACTGTTTCTTGTTTCTTTTTAATAATAATAAAAAATTAAAAAGATATGTTTCTGTTATAAATTTGAAGAGCACAACAGGAACACAGATGGTAAAAAAAATAATATTAAAATAAATATAATATAATAATAAAATAAACAAATATTAAAATAAATAAAACATAATATATAAATAAAATAAAATAAAATAAAATAAAATAACAAAATAAGAAATAAGAAAATTCTCAAATTTCTTCTCTTTCTCCAATTTGTAATGAATTTGCCCAATGTGCGTCTTTCAAAACCTACCAATGCCACTATTTATAGGCAATTTGGCAACTAGGATTACATGGACGCTATTTACTAGACACATGGATAACACTTTGAAAAATTAGGGCATATGGTCAATGGACAGAGCATCTAATAGACATCTATTTTTTTTAATATTTATAATACTCCTCCTTAGATGCCAATTATATATATATGAAATATGTCTGGTTAAAACCTTATTAGAAAAAAATCCATTGGGAAAAAATCCTAAATCCTTCACTAGAGAACATCACTATATTTACTAGAGTACATATTCCATATAATCTAATATTCTTAAAAAAGATACAATATATTTACTCCTGTCATGAAAACATCATTTGAGATCTCTGAGTTGCCATATTTCAACGTTGTGTACCAATTTTTCAAAGGTTACGGTAGATAATATTTTTGTAAATAAGCTACCAAGTTATCTTTCGAACAAATCCGTTGTACAGTAACATTTAAGATCATGAATGTAAAAAAACTTTAATGAAATATATTCTATTTCTTTAATATATTCTCCATTTAGGTAAGAAATTAAATTTACCTTAGGTGGATGGTTATATATATATCTCTTAAAAGGGTTAATTTTCATCTTCAGCCACAAAAAGCCCCATCCCTTCTTCTCTTTTTTACTTTCACGCACACACAATAGAAAGAGAAAGGAAAATCTCTCAGTCCTATTTCACGAGCCGCCTAGGCTCACCGCACGCCACCTCTCCGGGCCACACGAAATCACCGCCGCATCCCCGAATCGCCATTTAATCACGCTGTTAGCGTCAGTAGATTGGGTTGTCGGGCAGATGCAAGTCCATTCGGTCGCCGCCCCCCAGTTAATCGTTGGTGGTATTGAGATCTTGTCGCCGATCCTGCCGTTCTCCACACACTGATTTGCATTCCGCCAACGTTGCCCTGCGCCGCCGCCGTAAGTTGTTTCACTGGACTTGGGATTTGGGTTAGATTTTAGAAGTTTTGTTGAGTTTCCATGGTTGGATGTTGAATGCCCATTGTGTTTGGCCTAATTTAATGTTTACCCACTTTGGTCAGATTCTGATTCGTTTTTGGAAGGAGTTTCGTAGGTAAAAGCATGTTGTCTGGCAGTTTCAAAGATCGATTTCGGTGAGTTTTCATGGCCTCTCTTGAAGGGTTTGATTGTTTTTAGAATGCCTATTGATATGGTTTAAGTTTTGGTCCAAGATTTAAATTACCCACAATTTTTTGGATATTGGATTTAGGAATTTGAGATTATTAAGCAAGCTGTCCAACGGAGTTTGGGATCGAATTTGGGCAATTTTGATAAGCATTCAAGGTGTAGGACCCTTTTGTTGGATATTTGGGTTAATTTTTGGGATTGGTGTTCTTGATTGCCCAACAAGTTTTTTGCTTAAAAACTTTTGATCTTTGTGTTTGAAGGTTAGATTGGAGTTTTTGGAAAGTATTGGGATGCTATCCAGTAAGTTCAAGACTGATTTCAACAAGATTTTGGTAAGGATTTGAGGTTTTATGGTCAATTGGAATTTGAAGGATGTTGTAATCTAAGTTCATAATCATTAGTTGTGGCATATGTTAGGTTGGGTTGCTTGATTGATGTTTTGAAATGGTTTTGGAACAAACCACGTGTTGGGTAAGTAGTTTAAATTTTTGTAGAATAAATTTGTGATTTAGAATATGAAGCTAAATGTTAAAAATTAATTTATGGTTTATGCTTTAGAATTTGATTCAAAATATGTGGAAACTAGAAGGGTTGGTTTGCTTGAATAACAATGTTTAGGCCTAAATTCAGGTAAATTACCTACTGCTGGTTTGCCCTCGAACTCAAGTATGTGTTAAGAATTGGTTTCTATTTTGGGTTGAAATATTATGTCGTGTGTTTTGAATTGGTGGGGAGTATGGAAGCTTATGTTTATGCTATGGAATTTCGATATTTTGTATTGTTGCAGTGTTTGATTGATGGATTAATCATGAGACCGTTCTAATCCCTAAGCATGATTTAAGACTTTGATTGTATGCTTATGCCTATGTGAGATTGATAGTGATTGTCAGAGTTTTTATCGGGCTATGCATATTGCATGTTGTGAGTCTTTAGGTTCATACCTTATGCCTATGTTATGGTGTTCCCTTGGGGTTACCACTTATGCTTATGACTGTGTCTCTCCAGGGTTGACCTATGAAAGCGTACCTTTGGGTTTGCCCCTTATGCTTATGCCTATACCTACGCCTATTCCCAAGTGCCTTCGGGTTCGCCCCTTGTCTTATGAAATGGTTATAAGAAACAATATTATGTTTTGCAATGGTAAAGAGTGGTGGTATCACAACAAATTCTTTCACAAGATATGTACATAGGTACAAACTTAAAGTTCCCTTAGGATTATGAAAGGGAAGAATGAGAGACTATGATTTTATTAAAGGTTGCTACATATTGAAGTCATATGCCTTAAGGGGAATTTTGAATGGATTAGTAAGTCATAATCATTCTAGTGGTATTAGAGATTGGTGGTTTGAGTAAAGCGTTATGTTTTGCTTCTTCATGTAACGTGCCTAAAGAGGAAAAACAAAATTCTAATAGATATATAAGTGATTATATGAAAAACACCTTATAGGACCATGGTAAGATGATTTTGGCAAGGAAGTCAAGATGGTTGGAAATAAAGTTGGCTTAAAATGGGAGTAAATAAATGACTGATCATGCTAAACCATTTTGTATATGAACATGAGCTATAAGATGTTTAACACTTATTCCAATTGACATACAATAATTATCAAAAGCTTGGAATGTAACTTCACTATCATTATCAAGACAATGCTCTTAATTGTATAATCAGGAAATTGTGCTTTTAATTTAATTATTTGAGCAAGTAATCTTGCAAATGCAGTATTTTGACTTGATAATAAGCACATGTGTGACCATTTGCTAGATGCATCTATTAATATCATAAAATAACTAAATGGTCCACTTGTTCTAAAAATGTAGGTGATTTAGTCCTCATTTTAGCTTGTGATGGTCTAATTATCAATTTTTTTTCAAAGCAAGCATCACATAGTTCATTAGATTGAAGAATCTTATGGTTCTTCAATGGATATCCATTTGAATTCTCAATAATTCTTCTCATCATTATAGATTTTGGATGACCCAATTAGTCATATGCCAAATTGTAAATATGTCTAGATTTATGAACTTCAGGTTCATTGTTGCATATGTTTCAATTACTCGTATATGAGTATAATATAATCAAGAAGATAAAACAGACAACTCTTCCAATATACATTTTTCATTTAAGACAGTGGATATGATATATAGATATTCCACATTTTTCTTACTATTGGTCTCAATATGATAACTGTTACAACGTATATCTTTAAAAATAAATACATTTATCTTTAATTGACTAGAGGACAATGCATTGTCAATTAGGAAAAATAATATTTGCTTTTTCAAAATCTTCAATTAGGTTTGTAGAATTTGATTTCGTATTGACTTTTGCTTCCAGCATTGTCAATTTGGAAAAATATTTTTTATTTGTAAGTATTGTATGTGTAGTTGCACTGTCTGCCTAGCATAGATCTTCTTTACTCATTTTCGAGTCACCCAACATATGAAAATGATCAAGATTTTTTCATAAAAGAAAATAACTATAATAAGAAAAACAACATTTGGAATATACAAAGGTTAACATCTATTACGAGGAAAAAAATATGGAGATGAAAAAACAACATTAAGTCGAGATATTTTCAAAGTTAAATGAAACATTTGATGTTCCATCAATTCTGTCAATTTTCTCTTCAGGAGATTGAAAGAAGTCAGCCATATTCAAATTTTTTTTTTCATATGGGATGGGTCAAATGTCATTTGTACAAAATTTGCTTTCACATTTTTTTCTTTTTCGCTTAGGGAGACTTGATAGAAATCAACTAAGTGTTTTGACGTACGACATGTATATGACCAATACCCAGTCATTTCGCATTGAAAATATTTATTTTCAACACTTTTTGAACTGTTATCCTGTGGAACTTTTCCATTGTGATCATCATTTTGCGTGGTTCTTTTGAAATTTGAATGATTAAAATGACTACCATGAAAATAATAATTATTTCTTTCTCTGCCACGGTCACACCTCGATGTGACCATGACCTTGACCACGATTATTATTAAAATTCACAACATTCACTTCAGGGAATGATGTCGTTCTGATTGGTAGAGATTCATGATTTTTCATAAATAACTCGTTATTTTGTTCGGCCACGAGAAGACATCAGATGAGTGTAGAATACTTTTAAAATATTTCTCTCGACATTACTACTGTAGGAGCATATCTGGAATGTAGAAAAATGTCTTCTCTAACATATTAATTTAAAATTTTGGAGTCTTAAGTGCATCCATTTACAACGAATTTTAGGAAGAAAAACTGTTTTCTCATGATCACATTTTTATGACATCTAGGTGTATTTTGACATCAAGCACTAATGACAAATAATTATTACCATTAATATCAAATGCTACAAATTCTAATTTTATAATATTTTTATAGTTTCACTATTACAAAATATTATATTTATATTAGAAATTTAATACATATCAAATATGTAAAACAACATTTAATTTGTTAATTATAACGAAGAGGGAAAAACTGACATACCTTTTGGATCTATCTTCAGCAGGTGAAATGAAAGAAGCTCGTGCTAATAACGTGTTGTGAATTTGAGGAGTACAACAAGAACACGAATGGTAATAAAATATAATATTAAAATAAATATAATATAATAATAAAATAAATAAAAGAAAATAAATTAACAAAATAAGAAAAAAGAAAAATTTCAAATTTCTCTACTTTCTCCAATTTGTATAGAATTTGCCCAATGTGTTTACATGGACACTTGAGTATTTTACAAGGCATATGGAATATGGATCACTTTGGAAAATGGGGGCATGACACATGGTCAATGGACACTAAGCATGAGCATCTAATAAACATCTATTTTCTTTAATATTTATAATAATGTCATACATTAAATATTAAAAAAATTATCAAAAGTTTATATCATTTAATACAAATAAGCTTCGATGCACAATTAAAAATAATAACAAAACTGTATCTATCTTTCAAATGTTACCCAAATTTGATCGACAATGTTATCTCTCAGGTGAGTCATTTGTAAATTATTTTGACTAAAGACAATAGTAATGTCTTCAATTATTTCAACTTACACCTAACTCAATTATATTACTCTACAAGTTGTCTTGCAAATTCTATATATCTTCAACGATCATTGATTCATGGTTAAAGTTATTGAATGTTTAAGTGATAAAATTATATATACTGTAAAATTGTAACTAGTATTAAATGTAATAAAAGTAAAAACTGAAATTAAAATAATACATAATGTGGATATTGCAAAATTTAAAATTGAAAACTAAAATAATATATAAATAGATTTTTAAATTTAAGGTTAAGAAACGCAAGAAATACGTTTCAAAGCCACAAGGAGTCAAATTGACTTCCAGGATAGAAGCCAAACCATGTTATTAAACTTTAGGGAAACATAAATTAATAAAATAGAATTAGAGCGGGTAGAAACTATTTTTTTGTAGTTCATTCAAATTTGTCTATTTTTAGAAACGTTTCTTAAATTTTAAAAACAAAAAATAAGAACATTTATCAAATAAGTCCATTTCTTGAAATATGAGAAACAAAAACAGGAAATGGAAAATGAAAACATTATCAAACGGACCTTAATTTTTAGATTTTGAAAATTGTGTTTAAACTTACTACTAAAGATTTGAAGTTGCAATTATTTGCATTAATGTCTAGTTTTGTTGAGATGATGTTATCTTTTTCCATGATTGGATCACTATCGAAGAAGTGTAGATTCATTTCCTCCTTCATTTCATCATAAAACTTTGATAATTTTTTCGTGTTTCTATTAATCAAAACATAGAAACTACAAAACACACATAAATCAGTGATCAAACTGGAAGATTTTTTTTAATTAAGAAAAAAACATACAAACAAACAAATTATCAAGTAGCACAAATCAAAACTTGACCAATTTTATAGTCACGAACAATCCAATCTCGACGATAACTATTCTTCCCATGAACACAATTCACTGTTTATAGTTGAACAACGTCATTCCTTAAAAATAAAAACAAAAACACATAAATATAATGCAAAAACACCATAAATGTTTTTTTTAATAAAATAAATACTTGTTAAATTATGCAAATTTGTAGGAAAAAATTACCGAGAAGGATGTTGGTTCACCACCTGCAATTTATGAACCACCCATGAGGCCCCTTTTAGTCATGTCCAGTGTTGTGCCCAATTTTGTCGTCACCAATCCACAACTTTTGAGGTGGTTTAGTTTTGACTCTAATCCAAAAAAAAAAAAATAATAATAATAAAAAAAAAATAACAATAACATGTTTTAGAGGGTTACAAATCATATCATTTTTAAAATCATTCCAAAAACTACTTTTAATCATCTAAAATCACTTTTAATAAATACAAAAAATGCAATTAGAAATGTAAAATCAAACTCAAACTTGTAGTTGGTTGATGATGAAAAACATTGTCATATTTTTATCAGGTCCCGACTCGTATGATTTGACCAAGAAATGACATTGATAAACAAAACCATCGTTAACTAACTCTCCCATTGTTAAGTTCCCATGAGTTATGTCGAGATTTCTAGGCTCATAACTATCAATCTTTCTAACCTCATGTCACACCCCCTCCCAAGTTACTCTCTTTTCCTAAGAAAAGGCGTGAGGACAACAGACATCAACCCTCTTATGACATCTACTGCCAACCTGTAAACCTACATTTCCATCTATCTCTAAACAGAAATTCATTAAGTCCAACTATAAACAAACATGCACCAGCATGGAGTTTAAGTCTTTTAAAGCAGGGCAACTTGATCGTGTGTAGGCTAAGCACCCGAAACTCTTCATCTACAAGAAAAAAAAGAAAACCATTAAAAACATGAACTAGAATGTCCGGTGAGTGACTATTTGAAGTAAACATTTATAAACATATATATACTTAAAGATGCATAAAATGAATAGCAACTAAAAACATTTACATAATGTTAGGGCTTAAACATGCTTTTTACTAAGCTCATGGATAATAAAAATATCAAACATATCATAATAGCTTTGAAAGTCTTGAAAACATTTCATGAACAGATATATTAAAATTCCTGTACATTTTTTATGCTTAGTTAGGTAAAGCTCCTCTTGCTCACAATCCCAATATCAAAATCTTAGCTGATCAGGTGGAATTCTTCATCACCAATAGCGTCGATAATAATCATATGTGCACATAGAGATCTTCCCTGGTTACCTTTGTCTCCATCAATATTAGGGTAGAGAACAACCCTATATGTCTTCGTCTTCTTCGGTAATAGAGAATGCCCCCAAAAAGCAAAGCATCCCAGCACACGGCCCGAAATCTTTATGTATGCAATGGTGGGTCCCAAAGACCTTTCTAGATACCTTCCTTCCTAGTCCTTTGGTATCAATATTTTTATTGCAACAATCCAAGGTACAAGTTTCATATCTTTTTACAAATCATGGTTTTAAACATCATTTTCCATACTCAAGTCATCATAATAAAAACACAGGTTATTTTCATCAAACCACAGAAATAGAATTTCAACTTTCATAAAATCTCATAATAGCGTGGTAAGAAAAACATAGGAATTATATTCAGAAAATCAATTACATTGCCATAGTCAAGCATGATAAACCATTTAAAAACAAGTCATCAAATCCAACTGAGAGCATTTAATTTTCTAAAACGTTTCACTCACAAAGGTAAACCATTTGATAAAACAACATAAAATCTAAAGGAAAGAATTTGTTTTTCTAAAACATTTCTCACTCACAAATTTTAGCTCGTATTTGGCTCGTTTCCTCAGGCTTATAACCTTTGCCTATGCGTTCAGCCTGAGACTCAATACAAAATTTGGGTTATACTTTTACCATTTAAATTGTTCCAACCCCTAGAAAAAAATCCCGAGACCCCAATTTATACTTTCCAAGGCTATAATATTTTTCAAACATACTCACTTGATCACTAATTCAACATTCGGAACTCAAATTACTCAAATTGAACCTCAAATCATGCTGAAAAATACCTTAATTAGCCTAAAATTACAAAGTCAACGTAAAAGTCATTACCCTTTGATGACGGACAATAGATGACAGTGAGACTTCACCTTCAACCTCCAACCTCAATTTCGGCTATGTTTTCCAGCCACACTTTCAGACTTAATTTCATCAAATTCCAGCCAAAAAAACTTCAATTAACATTTATAAACCTTTTACCCATAATTAAGCAACTAACTTCAAAATTTGGGCGTCTGATTTGCTCTAGAACTCCTGAAATCTACAAAACACTCCTCGGTACCCCTATTTTCCAGCGAGAAGTTTTAGCACATTTCCAGCTCGAAACTCATCAATTTCTAACCATATATGTTGGGTGAAAATTTTAGTTTTAAAAATTAAGAGGGAACAAACCTTTGGTTGGAGAATCCCACATTTGAAAACTTTGCTTTGGAAGCCTCCCTTATGTACTCCAACTTTGAACTTTGGGTTTGGGCCTCAAGGGGTACCCATGTTTTGGAGAGAGTGAGGAGATAGACCAATTTGGTTTCGGTGGACATCCTACAAGCGTGTCGCCGTCCGTCCAGTCGGGCGAGGCGAGTGTGTGATTATTATTATTCCCTTTAATAAAAATATTATTATTTTAAAACCGAAAAAAGAAAAGTCTTCCCCGACGAGTCATCCACGCGAATCCGAGTTGTCAGCGCGAGTCTTGCACGTTCTGAGATTCTCCGGCTCTTTCTCACTCTACCGTTCCACGCTGAAGGCCTATAAAAGGCGTGGCCTTCAACAGTTCATTCACAATTTTTTTTTCACTTCCATTCGAATGTTCTCCTTTCCTTTCCTACTCTCCCATTTCCGTTTTTCGAGCAGTGAGTTAGAAAGAGTGTGTGTTCCGATTGGTATCGGTGCATTTTCGATAGGGTTTCTTTCACTGTTTTATCCTGAGGACGACATGGCAATATTCCAGGCCTGCTTGCACACTTGGGCAGAGTCGCGAAACGTTTTAAAGAGAGCGAGCTCCGAAACTCAACCTATAATGAGTTTCTATTTTGCAGGTTTTGTTCTTTGCTTGACCGCCACGCCTTGATCATTTGCTGTTCGTCGTTCTGAGGGTCTTGTCGTTTCCAACAAGTTTAAGACATCTGTACCACCACATCACTAATGGCTCTCACTAGCAACAACGATGATATGATATCTGACCTCAACCATCCATTCCAATTCGAAGGAGCGAACTTCAAACAGTGGAAGCAAAAGATGCTGTCCTTTCTCACCGTCAAAAAAGTTGTCGAAACTTGTACCAGAGATAAGCCGACTGTCCTTTTAGAAGAACCAACTGAACAACAGATTAAAGAAGCTGCTGACTGGGAGGAGAAAGACTTTCTTTGTAAGAACTTTATTTTAAATGGTTTGACTGATGATCTGTATGACTACTACAGTATAATGAAGACAACGAAGGAGGTCTAGGATGCCCTGCAAAAGAAGTACGACAGCGAGGAGGTCGGGTCAAAGAAATATGCTGTTAGCCATTATCTCAAGTTCCAGATGACGGATGACAAATCCATGGAGGCTCAGTCCCATGAACTCCAGAAGATAGCCCACGAGATAATTACTGAAGGTATGCCTCTAGACGAATAATTCCAAGTTGCTGTTATTATTGATAAACTGCCCAATTTGTGGAAGGACTTTAAGAACACTTTGAGGCATAAGACCAAGGAGTTTTCCTTGGAGAGTCTTATCGCCCAACTAAGGATCGAGGAGGAAGCTAGAAAGCAGGACCAGAGGAAGAAGGTGAACGTAGTACCTGGGAAACCCACTTCTACTGTGGTAAAACCTGACAAAAAATCTAAGGGGACAAAGAGGAAAGGTAGAATTGTGGCTCCAGCAATCAGAACCAACAGAAAAAACAGAAGCCCCCTTCAGGAGAAATGGTACAGTTTCTCTACTTTAATTGTAATAAACCTACCACATGGCTAGGAACTGTAGGAATAGGCATTGTCCTGCTGGTTAGGTGAACCTGACAGAAGAACCGTTAGTCGCCATGATCACAGACGTAAATGTGAACCCCGAATCCCAATTTTACACTTAAGTGTGTTTTTTTTATTTAAATTGTCTTAATTTTTCACTTAATTATGTGTCCTTATTTAAATTTGTATAAATAAGTTGAGTAGGTTGATGAGAAAGTTAGTATGAAATGGTGAAGAAAGATTGGGGATTTGAAAAGGAAAAAAATATGGAATTGAGTTGGGAAAGTTAGGGAAAAATAATAAGTAGGTTGAGCTAATGTGGAATAATATAGAAATTGAGTTTGTGAAATTTCGGCTAAGTATAGAGAAGTTATGTGAAATGCATTATGGCTGAAGAACTGAGGAAAAAATGGAATTTATGTGAAATGCGAAAAATATGGAAAATTACTTTGGAAAAATTTGGAAAATCCGTGTAAAAGTATCACAAAGTGGTGAGCAAACGTGTACGAAGAACAATGATCGCAGTAGCTAAGAGCGAGATCATTGAGAATGAGATCAGCGAGATCATTGAGAGCGAGATCATTGAGATCGAGACCAGCGAGATTGGAGAGAAAATGGGAGAGAGCGAGATTGGATAGAAGATGGGAGAGAGCTGACCAGTGAGATTGCTGGAGAGAGCGAGACCAGCGAGAAAAGTGGAGAGAGCGACACTGCCGAGAGTGGAGTGAGCGACACTACCGAGAGCGGAAAGAGCGAGAGCGCCTATGTGTTAGCCTTGCTTTGTCCGATTCGAACGTCATGCCCACGCCTCGCCTATGCATTGAACGGCCGAGCAAGTTTCTGGGCAATGTATTTGGACGCGTTGAGGTGGATTATGCATGTAAAAACCCTAATTTGAATACAAAAAAAGCTTGAAGACATAAAGGCAAACGTTAATTAAAATCTAGGTGTCCGATTAAGAGAAATTCTTAAACCCTAAGAAATTGTGTTGGATGCGTTTGGGAAGAACACATTGAACCAAGGTGAAGTCAGTTTACGTTGATAAAGGGAGGATTAAACATTTGGCCATACAGTCAAGTAGGTGCTGTCAATCCCACGAGCAATTTGAACGCCTATAAATAGGGAGTTGGGATTTCATTTTCAAATCACACAAAAATCATAAATTTCGTAGAGAAAGTAGAGGGCAGTGAGAGTTCAGAGGAATGTGTCAAGTTTGGACGAGGATATCTTCCAATATACTCGTGCGTTTAGAGTTATTTTAAAGCCATCTGAAAGCTCTGAAACTCTAGTTTTCAGAGTAGGGCTGCTGGAGGAAAATGCTCAAAGGAACTGGGCTGGAGATTGAGAAGAAGGCAGAAGGGTCAGACTGTCGGATCAGTCTGAGCCAGTCTTGAAAATTTTGCGATTCCGGCCAAACCACGAAAAATTATGAGCTGAAATTTTAGGGTAAGATTTCTAAGATATTTTAGAATAAGTTTGTAGAAAGAATTATTTCCAAATAAGGTTCGGAACTATAAGTAATCTAAGTTGTAAGTTGAATCTGGATTCTAGGGGTGAAAAAGGGACCCGAGGAGCTACTAGAGTGAAAAGTTCATAAGAGTTCGAGGTGAGTGGCTAAAATGTTTTCGAACTAAAACGTTTTTAAACTGTTTTGATTGAAAATGTTTTACAGAAAGCATGTTTGCGAAAATAATTCTCATGCCTACTAGTTTTCTAAGGTGGTTTTCAAGCATGTTTGAATTGTGATTTGAGCGCATGCATATTGTTGAAAAACTATTTACATATGTATATGTATTGATTTTATCCAGCATGCGTTACTATCATTAAAGCCATGTTGTATATGTGTTATACTGTACATGCTTTAAAGAGAAAATTTGTTTATAAATAGTTTTGGTAAAATGCGATGCCGAAGTACAAGGAGAAGGCATCCACCCAACTAGATACTGAAGTACAAGGAGAAGGTATCTATTGTTACTGAAGTACGTTTCAGAATGTACCAAGCCAACGGGATAGTGAAGTACGTTGGAGAAGGTATCCTAGTAGCTCGATACTGAAGTACAAGGAGAAGGTATCTGAGCAGTAGTACCTAATGTGGTCACAGGTGAATAAAGTCAGAGATTGAGCAAAAGGGTTCTCTTTGGACTAGTAGTTGGTGTTGGGATTATTTTACCAGATATACAGTACTTTGATTTGAGAAATGATTTTACTGTTTTATGTTTAAAACAGTTTTATATACATTACGCTTGGAAAATATTTATGCTGCAAAAGTTTATATTTCAGATAAAACTATTTTATGAAATTATGCATGAGAATTTACTATGTTTTCTCGGTCACTCACTGGGCATAAGCTCACCTCGTTTTCAAATGTTTTTGTTTTTCCCCCCACAGGTAGCGGTCAAATACTCTAAAGACAGCTCAGTATCTGCTCTGCCACTAAAGGACCAAAAGACTTGTAACCGTTTGCTAGGTGGTTACTGTTAATATTGTACACATGTTACTATTGTGCATATAGGGACTAAGGTTTGTGGGTTTTGGGACTTGTAAATCTAATGTTGTAAATACTCTAATTATATTAAGTTTCTAAGTTAATAAATTGTGGGCCTACAGCCGTCCTGTTGCACATAATTTGTATTTGGCATCAAAGTTATTCCACAAGAGTTTTTAGGCATTAAGTGTCAGCCTAAGGGTTGATAACTGTTGCAGTCACGCCCTTCTCTAGGCTAAGAGGGTGATCTGAGGTGGAGTGTGACAGTAAATGTGATTGGTAGTTGTGAAGGGTGTTGGATAGACACTGGCGCTACGTGCCATGTCTATCACGATCTTAGTCTATTTAAAACTTATACTAAAACTAAGGATAAGAATATTCTGTTGGAACCGGCGAGGTGGAACTGAAGTTTACCTCTGAGAAGACCCTCACGTTGAAGGACGTCCTGCATACTCCAGAGATTAGAAAGAATTTGGTCTTAGGCTATCTCCTCAACAAAGTCGAGTTTAGTCAAACTATAGGGGCAGACTTGTCACACCTCCTCCCAGACTACTCTCTCAGCCTAGGAACGAACATGACTGAGCAATTATTAACCCTTTTGCTAACACTTACTGTCTATTAACTCTAGCAGAAATAATCTGATACCAATATGCAATCTCATACACAGCGGCTCCCTCTATGGCTAAACAACATTAAGTATTAAACACAAAAAATTTACAGAGATTACATTACAAGTCTCATAAGTCTCGATACCCAAAACTTAGTCCCTATATGAACAACTGTAACTTGTGACAATATTTAGTAACCACCTAGCAGACGGGTTACAATAACTCTTGTCTTTCAGTGGCAGAGCAGATGCAGAGCTACCTCTTGAGGATTTGACCACTACTTGGGGGAAGAAAAACATTTGAAAATGGAGTAAGCTTGCTAGCCCAGTGAGTGACTTAAGAAAGAAAACTGATTCTCATGGATAATTCTCAATAAAGAGATCATACTGAAATTATAAATCTCTACAGTAACCTTGTACTGAGATATAAACATTTTCCAAGCATAAAACATGTAAAGCTGTTTTCATCATAAAACATTAATCTGTTACTTAGTTGAGAATAATCCTACTGTGGTTAAATCTCAATGCCAACTGCTTAGTCAAGAGAGAACCCTTTTGCTCAATCTCTGACTTTCACTACCTACGTGCACGTGGTTGCAACTAAGAACCGTCATACCTTAGGCACTTTTGCTCAGATACCTTCTCAAATGTCCCTCAGTATCGAGCTGCTCAGATACCTTCTAAATGTTCCTCAGTATCGAGCTTCAAGTAAAACTAGTCATACTATGACTTTCTCTTTAAAGCATATAAAGAAATACACATAGAAAACATGTCTTTAAAGATACTAACGCATGCTTGGTGTATTTAAACACACATAATAGTTTTTCAATAAACCTTCATACATGGCATGAGTTTAAAACATAATTCAAAGTTTTGCTTGGAAACTATTTTGTAAAACTAGCTAGCATGAGAATAATTTTTCTTAAAATACAGTTTCTTTAAAACATTGTAAATATTTAGTCACTCACAATTTTTAGGATTACTCCTCGAGGGTCGATATGCTTCTAACACTGGTGTCAATCTTGTGGACACAAAAGCATATATTAGCTACTGGCATTGGTCTCCCTTTTGAGACTAACCCTCAAATAAGCTTTGCGTTTAGCCTTCCTTTAGAAGACTTTCACTCAACGTATACCTTGCTGTAGGTTTAGTTCTGTGGAAATATCTTTGAGACTTTGGCTCAAGCAAAGCTTCCAACCGCTCCTTACAAACGCAACCCAATTGTGCAACCAACACTTTGCTCTAAGTGTTCCTTCAGCTGCACATGGTCGTCCACCAAGGCTGCTTATGCGTCCAAGACTTCAATGAAAGCTCTCCTTAGCCCACACAACAGGTCCAATGCATAGGAATGCTCAGCCCTTGGTCTGTCCGAGCATTTTACTTCGAGCTGTCAGCTTACTCAACCCAAGCAGCTGCTTACTTGTTCATTAAATTCCAGATTCAATTTATAGAATTTATAACTCGCATTTTAGAGCTCATCTCAAGAATTTTTCTTCTATAAACTTATTAATAATTGTCTTAGAAAGTTTACCTTAAAATTTCAGCATCAAACTCTTCGTGGTTCGTCCTGGAGACTCAATTATTTATTAATGGCCCAGGTTCATCCGAGAACAGAACCTCTGATCACTTTTTCCCTTCTCCGGCCTTACTTCGATGAGACCTTCTTTCAACAGAGTCACTTCTGAAAGTAGACTCTTAGAGCTTTCCAACGATACTAAGATCTCTCAATTTGCATGGAGGAATTGATCAAACTGATCGTTTGAAGTTCAACCTCCCCTTTTTATACTGCTTTCCACCGCTTACCATTAAAGCTTAGCATGACACCTTCAGCTTAAATGGAGTTAAATCCGGTGCTTAGGACAATTGATGCTACCGCACATCTGATGCTACCGCATGCATGCTAACCTGTCAAGACTTGGCTACTACACGCCTTGTCCACGTATAGCTTTTCCTCTTGGCCACACTTTGGCTTCCTTAAATGCCCAACTAACCTCTCAAATGAGTAAAACCAACACCCTTGACTCAACTCTAACGCTTAGCTCAAGGCCAACATATGGGCAAACACTTAGCCATTTTTTTTAGCTTCCAACACATGAGTGACACTTAGCCAATTTTTCTAGCTTCACCCAAAAGTCATGCTGTCAAACTTAAACATTTCTTCTAACTTTTTACCATCTTCTCTATAATTTAACATTAATTCTCACATCAACCTTTTCACCATACTGGTCTCAGTAGGGAACATAATTAAGTAGAGAAATTAGGATTCAGGGTTTACATTTACCTCCCCCTTAAGAAAATTTCGTCCTCAAAATTCTACTTCAAGTCCTTCAATTAAACAATTGTGGATACTTGTTTTTCATTTGCTCTTCAGCTTCCCATGTAACTTCTTCAGTGCTATGGTTTCTCCATAGTACCTTTACCAAATGTATTGTCTTGTTCCTCAAGACTTGCTCTTTTCTGTCAAGAATCTCTACTGGTTTTTCTTCGTACGACAAATTCTCTTTCAACTGCACTGGTTGCTCAGATAACACATGGGTAGGATCCGGCACATATTTTCTTAGCATTGCCACATGAAACACATCATGGATACGAGATAACTCTGGACGTAATTCTAACCTGTAAGCCATTTGGCCAACTCGTTCTATTATTTCGTATGGTTCAATGTATCTCGGGTGTAACTTCCCTTTCCTACCAAACCTGAATATTCCTTTCCACGAAGAAAACTTAAGAAATACTTTATTGCCAACTTCGAATTCCAATTCTCTTATCCGCTGATCTGCATAACTTTTTTGCCTGTCTCGAGTTGTTTTAAGATTTTCTCTTATAATCTTAACACTGTCTGACGTCTTTGAACAAGTTCATGGCCTAATAGTTTCCTTTCACCGACTTCATTCCAACATATCGGAGTTCTACATATACGGTGCCATTCCGATACTCGAATGGTAACTGTTGTTATACGCAAATTCTATCAACGATAGACGCGTATCCTAACTGCACTTGAACTGTAATACATATGCCCTCAGCATGTCCTCTAGTGTCTGAATCGTCCGCTCAGATTGACCATTCGTCTGTGGATGAAAAGTTGTATTGAAATATAGCTTGGAACCCATAGCTTTCTGCAAGCTAGGCTAAAACTTCAATGTAAACCTAGAATCTCGGTCTGATACAATCAAAACTGGAGCTCCAAACTGACTCACAATTCTGTCAACATATAGCTTAGCTAACTGGTTTAGGGTAAAAGTAACTTTAATAGGTAAAAACTTAGCTGTCTTTGTCAATCTATCCACAATTAACCATATATCATCATAGCTCATTAGTGTCCTAGGTAAACCAAACAGGCAATCCATCGTAACATGCTCCCACTTTTACTCTGGTACTGGAAGTGGATTAAGCAATCCTGCTGGCCTCTGATGTTCAGGCTTAACTTGCTGAACACTAAACATCTGTCAACATACTATGCTATTTCTCTTTTCATACCAGGCCACCGGTACGACTTCTTTAATATTTTATACATCTTCGTACTGCCTGGATGCATATAATAAGCTGAACTATGCGCCACTTTCAGAATAATCTACTTAAAGTGCTAAGGTATTAGGTACACATACTCTATCTTTCTTGAATAACACTTTATCTACTCTTAACTGATAGCCTGTTCTTAGATATTTACTTACTTCTTCAACTAACTTCTAAAGATCAGAATCTCTTAACTATTCACGTAGAATATCATCTATGAGAGTAGAACGTACTTGAAATGAAGCTATCAAACCTCTTGTCTGATCAACTGATAATGCCGCTTTAATACTATATAACTCATGTATCAGTACATCTCTTACTGAACAGATAACAGCTCTGGCTGATTCGGTCTTTCTACTTAGAGCATCAACCACCACATTTGCTTTACCTGGGTGATAAGTAGTTTGGAATAATTCCTCGTTTGTGTTGGGGTTGATGCCCTAAAATCTCATGTTCTATAGTTTGTAAACAGTTTGTATGAACGCTTGTGATGTATAATATATGATATCTTACTTCACTTCTTGATTTTGCTCAGTTGTTTGTTTTATTTGCTTTACCACAAACCAATAAACATAAAATCCCTAGTTATCGATATGTAACTTAAGTATGTATGTGGTGACATACAAGTGGATCATGTCTTAAGTTTTAACCAAAATGGCCTGTAGTATATGGATATAGGAGGGAAACCTTATCCTGGTAACGCTACAGATGTGGCCAACTTTATGGAATGGTCACAAAGGTTGTGACTTTTCATAGATAGTCTGATCCTGATAATTCGTGCAGGGGACATGCGAGTGGGGGCATCCTATACAAAAAGTTTGTATAAGACCTGACCACGAAGTGTTAATGTCTCGTTATATAACATCGTTCATGATAGAGACTTCACTTCACTAGGATAACCATAGGTAACATGACCTCAATCCTGAGTGAGTTAAAAAATCCTACCATTGAGGGCGGTCCTTTGATTTTTATGGGTGCGAGTGGCCAGGTCGCCTACTCAAACCTACCATTTTGGGGATTCGTCTGATTTGGGAGCTAGGAACTCAGCTACATAAGATGGAATTCACTCCTTCCTCGAAGCAGGGGCAAGTAGATAAATAGCTCCCTTAAGGCTGTCTCTTATACACATCTAGATGTGTACACACACCTTCTCTTAGCCCGAGAGGTGTTCACACATAGTTGGACTATGTTGTATTGTTCATTAGAGGAATCAGGGGCTGTCTCTTATACACATCTAGATGTGTATAAGAGACAGCCTCGATGCAGGGACAAGTAGATAGATAGCTCCCTTAAGGGCTGATTCCAAGACTTGAACGATGTGGCGCCACACACCTTCTCTTAGCCCTGTCTCTTATACACATCTAGATGTGTATAAGAGACAGGTTATATCCGATGGACACAGAAATATATCTGTGGTAAGAAGAGTTCAGCTGTTGATCTTTAATGGAATGCCTGGCAGTTAACGGATGGTGGATCTCGTGACTAAAGAGTTTAGTAAGCTATTCACGTACCATTGGAGTTTCGAGTCACAGGTTCATAAGGTCCCCTAGGTAGCTTGGATAAAGTCAAGAATCAGTTTTTAAGTCAATTTGAAATGTTCAAATTGACAAGAGGGAGTTCGATTATATATGATATAATTGAACTGGTTAATTATATATGATATAATTGACTACATGTATGAGATACATTATTTTAGAGGAAATTAGATATAAATATGATTTATATTAAGTAGAAGAGAAATTATTATAGTAGATATATGATATCAAACTATAGGTTATAAATATAATATGATTATATTCATTTATTAATTAATTAGTCGATTATGTGATAATTGACCAAAAATTTCTCCTGAGTCATGTGATAGTGGGAAGATTGAATTCGGTTATGGTAACTGAAGAATAAAATAAAAATTGGTTTCATTTTGCAAAGAGTTTGAAAAAATCGCTCACGGTGTGGAAACTTTACGACCGCTTAATTGAGAGCCTATACGATAGAGCCCATCGCCTAAATGATTGCACACCCGCGCACTAAACGATCGCACACGTTCTCTAAACAATCGCTCTCCGTCTCTAAACGATCGCTTAGTGCGCCGAGCTTTTCTAAACGACCGCTTACTCTTTACTAAACGATCGCTAAGTAAAACCTACACAATCATGTACCTTTCTCTAAGCGACGAGCACCCGACTATACAATAATCACCTACTATGTCCCACTTGCTTATTGTTCTACACGATCGTCCTTTCCTCATTCCTCTACCAATTCCATTAAAGTTCACTCTTTAGATTCAGTTCGAGAAAACCAAGGGCTTCAAGTGGTGGTGTCGTCCTCGGTTGCTACTAGTTCGTGCACTGCTGTTCGTGTGGACGATCATGCTATTAGGTGACTGATTCCTAGGCGATTTGGACCGTAGAGGAGTTGCTTCCGCTTGATTGAGTTCGACTGAAAATAGTCTTCAACTGGTATGTTTACTCAATCTGTTGTATTTTATTTGTCAAAGCATGCCTATAATTAGTGTTAAATTGTATGCCTGTTTGTTAGAATTTGTATGTGATAATTTGGTCACAATGAAATAGGAAAGATCCGAACGCGCTCATGGATACTCTTGTTTAAGAGTTCTTTTAGTTTGAACTTGGCACAGTCGTCTGTCCGTACAGTCCGCACCAAATAAAAATGTGTCCGCGTCTCTCTAGTTGAAAATGAAAAAACATATATTAAATATTTTTTCTCCCTCGAAATAAAATGGAAAAAAATCATATTACATTCATTTTCTCCTTCCATAATAAATGTATTGTCTCTTCATCATTAAGGAAATTTCAAAAATAGAGATGATAATAATAATAAATTCACGAACTCAAAATGCAACCTAAATTGAAAGCTAACCTAATTTGTTTGTTTTTTTTTTTAATTCTTTATTTTTTCAAAAAGAGCATAACAAAAATATAATTCTAATAGTTTTCTTACTTATAATTTATAAGGTGCAATGCAGCTAAGAGAATAATAGTTTAGTAATACACATGTACTGCTTCTATCAAGATCGTATATTCAAATCTTCATTCCCTCAATATTATATTAAAAAAATCACAATAAGATGGAGAATAGATATTAAATATAATTAAACATTTCTAAGTTATAGAGTCGTATATTAATCTTGATAAGTTAGTGAATGAGAGCATAAATTCATTCATTAGTTACATTTCCCTTCTCATTTATGTTAGACCCCATAGCTAGTCATATAAATGACTGATTAAAGAACAATATTGAAAATTTAATAGACTGAATCACAAAATTAAAAATAATAATAAATTTAAAATTTGATTGAATGAATTTAGGATAGAAGTAATTAATTTTAAATGGATTTTGGTGTCCTAAGAGTCTTTGCTCGAACAAGTTCAATTCCATCCGTGGGAACAGAGTGATGGAGTTTGATGTCTTCTTCTTTACCATTCAAAACGATGTTGTTTTCCATAGGTATAGACAAAGATTGCAATTGTTTGTCTACTCCACATTCTTTATGGTATTTGATTGTTACAGCTGACAACTGATGATTCTTTGATACCCGTCGAGGAGTTACATTCACGAACCTTTTCTTTTTCATTTAATTTTATCTTATTCTTTTGTTATTATATCTTTCAACAATTCCTATTTTGACCTCACATCATTTCCTATTTTGGTTTAGTCTTTTTTTTAATGTATTTTCTTCTTTTGCCATTATATCTTTCATGTATTTTTTTTTTCTTTTCCATTTAATTTTACATTCCCCTTTGGTCATTAGGTTATTCAACCATTTCTATTTCATCTCATACCTTTTTTTTTTTTAATTTTTATTGATAAATAATTAGTAAATTAAAATTTAAAATATTTCTCACATAATAATTACCTACTCTCTTTCTTACACATTTTCACATAATAAATACATATATTACATTTTTCTTTCCAAACTTTATTTTATTAGAGAGCTTAAAGTCTTCCAAATGAAAATTAAAAGTTTTTATTGTTCGTAAGAAAAATATTGAGATGTGATCAAATGAAGCAAATTTAAAATTTTATTTTGTTGAATGAAGAGATACAATTAGATTTTATGAGCGTGCAGTTTATTTAAAAATTTATGTTCTAAAGATTTTGAACCATGTGTATGACATGTGACCTCTAACTAGTTACTAAAAGATAAGTTTATGGAGCATGATAACTCTAGTTTTGTTTTATTCTCTAGTGTGATAGTAGAGAAAAAGGTGTGAGAGATACTAAAATTTTAAGCTTAAATCTTAATTGAACTAATTGAACTATAAAGTTTTGAGAAAAAGTTGTGAGAGATACCATAACATGTTAATTTCATTTTATTGAACTATAACATAAATATAATTGATATTATTAATGTCTTTTATTAGTTAATTTTTCATTGACTCTACTTAATGGTTTAACATTAAATTTTTGGTTTAAGCTTTTTTTTAAAGTACAATATGAAAATTTCAACTTCTTGCTTTAAGAGAATAAATAAATATCAATCACTACTAAGTTATGTTTATGTTGACATATTGATAATGTAAGTACTATATCAATTTAATGATACTTATTTTAGTAATACACTAGTTAAAAGTCAAATACATGAATATCACTTATAATCCTTATGAAACAAAAATGGGCAATTTTAAAAGCATATGTAAAGATTTTCTTTTATATTGATTTATTGTAAAAAACAATGAAGGTAAATAAAAAAGGACAAACAAGTAATGTACCTCAAGAATGAAGTTGATATACCTAGCTATGTTGACATGGTGATTCATATCCAAATCACTTAGTTTAGTCTGAATTTTTATAAATAGGTGAAGGGTTAACAAAAGGAGAGGTTTTTTTTAGGATAAAAAAAAGAAGAAATTATTAGTTACTATAGATAATAATGTTGGATCGGTCATTTAATAAGAATTCAAATTTATTGACAAATCAAATACCTAACATATTACATACAATGTTAAACTTCTATATATTGAGATACTCATTTAACAAGTAAAATATATATAACCAAATATAATTTACCTTTGAATATTTAAAAAAAAATACTATAAACATGAGAGTTTTCATTTATATTATATTAAAAGAAATGAAAAAAATAATAAAAATATGGTTTGTTGAACCCAATATTGCAAAAGAAAATGAGTTGTTTTCTCTTGAAAACATTAAAAAAAAAATAATTGTCACCATTTAGAGCCCATTTGGTAATGTTACCCTTTCATGTTTCCTGTTTCCTGTTTCTTGTCTTTTGTTCCTTTTTTTTAAGAACTGGAAACAGGAATATGTTTGATAACTATTTTTGTTTACTATTTTTTGGAAAAAAAAAATAGCAAGCACGCACGCACGCACGCGCGCACGCACACACGCACGCACGCACGCACGCACGCACACACAAGTTTATATCATTTAATACAAATAAGTCTTGGACTAAAAATAATAACAAAAATGTATCTATCCCTCGATATTGCCAAAATTTGTAATTTATTTCAATTAAAAACAATAATAACATCAATGTCAACTCACATCTGACTCAATTATACTACTCTGCAAACTGTCTAGCAAATTCTGTGTATCTTCAACGATTATTGTTTTATTACTAAAGTCATTGAACGTTTAAATGAGAAATTTTATATATTATAAAATTATAACTGGTTTTAAATGTAATAAAAACAAAAACTGGAAATAAAATAATAAATAAACATACATATTGCAAAATTCAAAATTTTAACATTTGGAAAAAAAATCAATTTACATAATTTAAAATTGAAAACTAAAATAATATATGAAGAGACTTCGTTATGATAGCCTCCTTACCAACCAAGCCGTGTTATAAAACTTTTAAGTAAACAAAAATTAATAAAATAGAAACAAAACTGGAAGAAACTATTTTTTATAGTTCCTTCAAATTTACTCATTTTTTAGAAATGTTTCCTAAATTTTAAAAATTAGAAATTGGAACATTTATCAAACAAGTCCATTTCTTGATAATGAGAAACAGAAACAGGAAACAAAATACTATCAAACGGGCATTAAATTTTTGGATTTTGAAAATTGTGTTTAAACCTACCACTCAAGATACGTAGTTGTAATTCTTTGCATTCATGTCTAGTTTTGTTGAGATGATGTTATCTTCTTCAATGATTGGATCACTATCCAAGAAGTGTGGATTCATTTCCTCCTTCATTTCATCATAAAACTTTGATAATTTTCTTGTGTTTCTGTTCATCAAAACATAGAAATCGCAAAACACACTTAAATTAATGATCAAATTTGAAGTTTTTTTTTAAAAAATTAATAAAAAAACATACAAAAAAATTACCAAGTAGCACGAATCAAGACTTGACCAGTTTTATAGTCACGAACAATCCAATCTCGATGATAACTATTCTTTCCATGAACACAACTCCATGTTCGTAGTTGAATGACGTCATTCCTTAAAAACAAATGAAAAAACAAAAACATAGATATATAATACAAAAATACCACCCTCTTTTTTAATAAAATAAATACTTGTTAAATTATGCAAATTTTAAGGAAAAAAATAATGAAATTACCAAGAAAGATATTGGTCCACCACCACCTACAATTTATGAACCACCATAGGAGGCCCTTTTAGTCATTTCCAGTGTTGTGCCCAATCCTGTCATCACCGATCCACAATTTTTTAAGTGGTTTAGTTTTGACTAATAATAATAAAAAAATTAGTAATTTTTAAAAATAATAACAGAAGTTCACGAATCACTTTTATGACTTTTAAAATCATTCCAAAAACTACTTTAAATCATCCAAAATCACTTTTATCAATATAAAAAATGCAATTAGAAATGTAACTCAAACCTATAACTGGTTGATGATGAAAAATATTGTCATATTTTTATCGGGTCCCAACTCGTACGATTTGACCAAGAAATGACGTTGATAAACCAAATCATCGTTCAATAACTCTTAGTTCCTATGAGTTATGTCAAAATTTCTAGGCTCATAACTATCCATCTTTCTAATCTCACCGGTTAAAGAGGAAAAAATCAATCAATCAATAGATTATTATATCTTTCAAAAACATAAACCAAAGTGTTGGGAAAGGAAATAAATTTTTAATCTTACTTGCAATGGTGGACTTAATAATAATAATGTTACAAGTTATGAGCTTTTCTAAACAAATTTTGGGATGGCCTTTGAACTATTTTTATCTCTAAATCTTTGTTCTTTCTTCAAAATTGAATTTATTTTATTACCAAAATTACAATTATATGATGAGATATTGCTGCCATCATATGACATTTTTTGCTAAAGAAGATTTGATGATAGAAATAGAGAATTGGAAGAGAGAAGAGAACTACTATTTATAAGAGGTTTTTTTTTCCCAGTTTTTTCAGTATTTTTCTTTAGCGATATTTAATTTTTTTTTCCAGATTTTTGTCATTTTATGTTTCTTTTAATTTACACCTTTACCATTACCATTATTGTTATTTTTCAGTTTTTTTCTTTAGTGAAATTTAATTATTTTTCAGTTTTTTTTGTCATTTTATGTTTCTAACAATTTGAACTTTTACCATTACCATTAATGTTATTTGACATGAATTTTCAATTTTAAGATGTTATAAAACATTCATTATTTTTATAAGTTGATGTTGAGTTTTATATCTGAATCAATTTGGAATTGTTTTATTTTGTTTTATTTTATTTACTTAATTAATGAGACATAAGCAAATTATTATAATTTTTTTTTAAAAAATAATTATTGCACATTTTCTTCCCCAAATAGACATTTTTTTTTCAAAAAAATAATGATAATAATTCTCTTGAAAAATGTGGCACATGCAAGAGTTGTGGGTAAATTTAAAAGTTCATCATTCTCTTTTCACCAGTATGCAAATACTATTTTACAAATAATAAAAAAGACTCGAGATTTTCATAAAAGTCTAAGCTCATTTATCTTAAAGAGTTCCCAAGTCACACACCTTTCCATAAAAGGATAATGATTTACACTATTAAAAAAATTGAAAAAGAAACTTCATTGCAAAACCAACCGATCTCTCACTTTTTAGGGAAGCCATTGACACATCAATAAGAACCGTTTGAAAACTTTTCATCAAATTGAAAAAGGAATGTTGCATAATTTTCAAGTTAGTTCAAAAAACACTCTCAACCCACTCAACTCAACCCATGTACATCTTTACTTCATATCAATGATTTAGAAAACCAAGTCAAATTTTCAAAACTAAAAAAAGAAGCTTTTAAAAACTTGTTTCTGTGTTTTGGAATTTGGTTAAGAATTCAATCATTGTACTTAAAAAAGATACAAATCATCATTGTAAGAAATGAGGAGGAAACAAGCTTAATTTTCAAACATAAAGAACAAAAAACAAAATGGTTACAAAATCGAGTAGAAATAATTACCAATATTGAGTGGTTAAAAGGAAAAGAAAAATTTGACAATGCAGTTTAAAAAAAAAACAGGTCAAACATGGAAGTGACCCATGTGTTCCAACACGATTTGAAACTATGGGCCAAACTTTGTTTGAAACTATCACATCCCACCCCAGATTACTCTCTAAACCTAGATAGAATGGTGACTGCAGCAGTTACCAACCCTTTTGCTGGCACTTACTGCCTAACTATCCTGTTAACCTTTGCTCAAACACTGAATACATATATATCATCAATATACCAACATATTGACTCGGAACTTAACACATTTACATTACAGAGTTTCACAACATTGTTCATACATGAATATTACAACTTAGTGAGCCCCATCTAGTATACTAGTCACTTGACAGACACGTGTACTAACTAACATAGGTCTTTAATTACGCTTCCTTCAACTTGTTTCTTTGGGTGGCAGAGTAGTAGCAAAATAGTCTTTTTGGAACTGACCTCTACCTGAAAGAAAACATTTGAAAATGTGAGCTAGAAGCCTAGTGAGTGACATAATAAAAATATAAATCTCATGCTCAAAATCGAAAGCTTGAAACTAAAGTATACCAAGCAAACGTGTACATAAAATCTTTAAACCACCATTAAACATCATTATTCCTTAGTTGAGAATGAGCATACATCGCTCTAGCTCCCAACGTCTGTTACCGGCCAAGAGACCCATACTTCAGTCTCTCATTCGGAACTACCTACGGCACATGGAGTTTTCTATGTACCGTCAACACCTTAGGTATATTTATTCAAATACCTTCCTCACCTTCAGTATCCGGCTTACTTAAGCTATCAAGTTCTCGAATATAGCATAGAAAACTCTTTAGGATACCTTTCCTACCTTCAGTATCCCTTTTCTCTATGTTTAGGAATACCAATGCATGTACTTTGACATTCTTAGATATTTAAAACATAGTATATCAAGTTTCATTCAACCTTAGCTTTAACCCTAACGCATGCTTCATACTTTGTAAAATAAGTTGACTTAAATCATGTTGAACTAGCTTGTAAAAATTATTAGCATGCGTTAGATATGGAAAACATACTTGGAAAACTTATACATTAGTAACCTCATGCGTTGATAAACATTCATAAGCATTAGTAATTCCAAACTATCCTTCTAGCCTAGGAGAAGATATGACTACCCTTATCCTTAGTTGAGAGTGAACTATTAGATCTAACCCTCAATGTCAACCTTTGTCGGGGAGAACCCTTTTGCTCAATCCCTCGACGTCGTATTACCTACGTACACGTGATTATAATTGAGTATCGTCATACCTTAGGTACTTGACTAGGATACCTTCTCATTGTCCTTCAGTATCCTTATGATACCTTCTCATTGTCCTTCAGTATCCGTCATATAACTAGTCATAAACATTTAGTCGAACACTAAGGCTTAGTGCTCAAATCATCATACTAGTTCATCCATCATACTGGTTCATCATAAAAATGGAGTTATTTAAACATACTCATAGTATTTGGACAAGATAACATATCTAAATCATGTCAATTCTATGGAAAACATGCTTTACTTAACATGAGAAATAGTTTCATAAATATGTTGCTTGGCAATCCATTTAAACACTTAGCATGGGAAATATTTTCAAGAAATCATAGTTTCTAAATCATTAAAACAGTAAGTCATTACACAGTCACTCATAGTTTGTTGGCCTTTCAACGGGTTATATGCCTCTCCTAGCTCTTCTTGGCTTGAAAGGACATAATTCCCGGTTAAACTACTTAGAATTCTTAGCAAAATACCTCAAATAATTCATTTACTAAAGGAACTTTCATCAATAAAGACAGCTTTACTAGCGAGATCCTTCTCATGAGCGAGATTAACGAGATCCTCATGAGCGAGATCAATCTTTTCCTGGCAAACTGTCATCCTAGCGATACTAATCTTACCAAAGAGATTCAACCCAATTTCTAGCGAGATTCCCTTCTAGAGCGAGATCATCTTCACAAAATTAGCAAGATTTCCTTCATTAGCGAGATCCTCTTTCTCTATATGAGTTGTTTGCTTGTTCTTCCCAAGCAGATGTCTGCTTATGCACAGCTTCTCTGTTACAACTTCAAAAATTCATAACTCAAAATCCAGCCTTCTTTTGAAGAATATTCCTTCTACAAGCATATTTAGAATTGAGTTAGTAACATTACTTTAAAATTTCAGCTCAAAATTTTTTGTCTTTAATCTAGAGATTCAAAACTTCATTATTGGCCCTAATTTAAGCAGCTGCCTGCTTGTTCAACAATTTCCAGTTCAAAAATCAAAATTATATAACTCGATTTCTAGACCTCATCTTAAAAATTTTTATTCTACAAGGTTGTTTATAACTGAGTTAATAATATTTCTTCAAATTTTTAGCTCAAAACGCTTTATAATTCGTCATGGAGTTTCAATTCTTCACTGATGGCCTAGATTCATCCGAGAAACGAACCCTTCGTCTTTATTTTGCCCCTCCGGCCTTATTCTGGCGAGTTTTCTTCCAGCAGCCCAACCATAGAATATAGACACACAGAGCTTTCGATTGCCACTGAAATTACAAATAGCTTAAGTAGTTTGTCCAAACCGACCCAATGAACTCAACCTACTTGCTTATATTACCGCCCAAAATCTAGCATGAGCCCTCCTTGTGCCACCTGGCCCACTATTGGTGATGAAGAGCTAGGATTTAGCAAATTTCCTTTTACTAACTTTACTCACAATATTACTTCAGCACCATACCTCATTAGATGGCATGGTCTCATTCATATGCTTATTATGCATTCCATTATCAAGCATGACCTTCCTTAGCCTAGCCGAGTTTTGTCCTACTTTTACACTTAGCTACCCAAGAGCCTATTTCTTCTTGCTTACATCTTCTACCCTTCCTAAGACATGGATTCATTTAGCTCATTAGAAGACATCACATTACTTACTCTTACTTGAAGTAATTAGGGTTCGGGTTTTACAAATTCTTCCCCCTTAGAAGAAATTTCGTCCTCAAAATTTGCTCGAACCTACTTATAACTTAGACTTTGACAACACCCTTTGGTTGTAAATTTACAACATCCTCATTTCTTTGTACTATAACATTTCCCAACTACGACTTACCATACTGTATACATAAGGTTTTCTTAACTGTACTAGTTCCTAACTCAGTTACAATTTAAACTTCGAGCTATTACCTGGAACATCAGCAGATCTGGACCTTTTCCTTTTTGTCTTCTGCTGACCATTTTGTTCCATACTTTATACCCAACGTACCCCTGGTATATTTCAAGGTCACTGTTGCTCATCTTTTCCCTCCTCTTAGGATTAATCTGACTAGGACTTCCTCTAGATTACACCCTTTTCTCTAAATTCACTAGAATAGACTTCAAGTTTGCCACTAACCTCTGAGCAAACCTGCTATACATTCTATTTTTAGTGAAAAGTCTATATTTACCTGTGTGACTCCCGACTTCCACTCAGGTACTAGTAGTAGATTGAGTAATCCTGTCGGCCTTTGCCCTCCAGGTTTCACTTGTTGACAAAACAAACATCACATAACACTTTTCTTATTTTGCTAGACTGTGCCTTAGTCTATTAGTCTAGAGTGGCTATTTTGCTCACCCCTTATCATTCTTTACTGCGTTACTACTTAACTGGGAAGGAACTCCTCTTGCTCTCTTCCTACAATCATAACTTGCTTTCCTAGTTGAGAGAGAATCTTTACTCAATCTCTCAACATCAATTCATGGCTAGAATGGAGTATTTCGACACTATCAATCACAACTTTTCCCTTAATTGTACAATTCTAGTTCAAGTACCATCATACTTTAGGTTCTACTACTCAGATACCTTCTTCGTGTACCTCAGTATCGAGCTGCTCGGATACCTTCTCCATGTACTTCAGTATCGAGCTATTCAATTTCTAAGACTGAGTTTAAGTACCTTCTCCGTGTACTTCAGTACTGAACCACTCATACTCAACTTGCATATTCTTATTTCTCAATGACTTAGTTGCCCAAAACATTCTTACTAACGCATCCTCATGGTTATTGTAAAACATAGCATAAATACAACAATAATGTGAGGTGCATTGCTTGGTAACTATTTGAGAACAGTTGTTATAAATAACTTTCAGTAAACATACATTGCTAAACATTCATAAGCTTTAGCAATTTACTTAAAACATTTAAAGCATCTAGAGTCATTCCCTCCTACTGATGGAACCATATGACCAAGAAATACAACCTGGTCTCACCAGAAATCACATTTGCTGAACGTGGCATACAACTGCTTCTTTCGCAGTGTCAGTAAAACTATCCTCAAATGATTCCTGTGATCTTCCCTATTGCTTGAATACACCAATATGTCATTAAGGTGACACACTAGATCTGTTATAACCCTTATTTATTAATTCCTGTAATTGAACTTTCAACTCCTTAAAACAATTCATACGGTTGTAAAATTTATTCGGAAAATCCATGCTCTAGCATGACATCAATTCCAAGAAATCTACTGGAATCAATTCATAACTATACTTATCAATAACTACTTCAGAGCCTGTATGTAACAACCCAAATTTGTACGCATACACTACAGGAAATTAAATGTCAAATATTAAGCAGGACGAAATTTTATTTAAAGAGATGGTAAATGTAATACCCTAACCCTAATTTAGAAAGCAGGAAAACAAATAAAATATATATATAAAAAATTTTATCAGTAAAATCGGGTGGAAATTTACGAATTGAAAAAAAACTAAATCGAAAAGGGGGCAGCAATCGGGAGATTAATTATAAGTTGGACGCTAGCTATTCAGGGACAAGGGTAGTAAATAACTTTTGTTTTGGCACTGCTCATTGGAAGAATTGGAGGTGAATTAATTGCCACTATACTCTTAAAGTTTGAAAGAGTTAAAAAAGGGAAGTGGAATCCACAAGCAGTGAAGGCAACCCATGCGTGAAAACTAGCGAGATTGCGAGAAAATTGGAGAAACAAGATGGAGAGAGCGGGATTGGATGGAGAAATTGGAGAGAGCGAGAAGTGAAGGAGCGAGATGGGAGAGGATTGAGTGGAGCGAGAGTGGAGAGAGCGAGATTCTCAGTGAGACAGTGGCGAGAGAGCGAGAGCGAGAGTCACGAGAGCCAAACTAGCGAGAAAGCTGGAGGAGAGCGATTCTGAGACAAGAGAGCACGAGATTTGGACACGATAGCAAGCTGAATTATGCGTTGAATTTGACCACGATTTATAGTTATTACTTGGAAACCCTAAGAATTGAATACAAATAAAGGTTGATAACGTAAGGGCAAACGTTAGCCAAAATTAGGTGTCTTATTAAGAGAAATTCTTAAACCTAAGTAATTTTAAAGAAGCCATTTGTAGGATGAGTTGTCACACAGAGAAGATCTGGAAACGGTTATAAATAGGAGGCTTTAGGCTGGAAGATAAACGGATTCTCAAACAAAACTCAGTAGTAAAAATCGTATGAAAAGGGTGAAGTAATTCTGTTAGTTAGAAGGAGGAAACGCAAGGGAAGTGCTGCCCAAATTTCCTTCTAATTTAAGAGAGAAAGCTCTACTGATTAAACCATAAGGAAGGAACAACTAGGATCACAGTCAAGGTAAGTAGTTATCTCACCCTTTCTTTAAGTGTTTCATGGTAGTGTACCTTTAATATGTTGCATAATTATGTTATTGTTATGTTGCATTACATGTTTAAAATACGTTTATCGACAAGGGACCCCATGCATTATTGTTCATAATATTATATACTCATTCTATTTTACAGACTTTGTAGGTAAGGACACAGCGTAGGTGGCAGAACTGGATGTCGCTCAAATGGCCAACCATCACACTCACTATTATAGGCATAGGCGTTTTTGTATACTACGCTAATATTTTATGGATCCTGGTGTTTTGTAAAATAAACTTTTTATATAGTTTTCTACCTAATTAATAAAATCTTAGATATGTTCTTTTCAGATTTTTACCAAAACTCATCTCAGGATAGAAAAGTATAAGTATGCATGTCGTAAGCGGTCGGACCATAATATGTAAGAATCTGGTCGTTACAGGTTGGTATGAGAGCATTTGAGCCAATTAGGCTCTACTAATTAGAAGAGTCGTGGTGTTTGATTGTTCGGCTGGTTAAGTGATGCCCACAGTTATGCCAAATACTCTGGTAAGTGGAATTTTCAAACAAGTAATTTAGTAAATAATTTAGTAAACATAAGGTATGAGTTAAAAAAAAAATAATTAAAATTATATTGCTGTCTTATTATGAAAATAAAATGTGGGTACCAGATGCCACCACAAAGGGCTCCAACACGACGAGGCAGACCTCGAAGTGAATCCACAAGGGATCAAAATAAAGGACATGGACAGATGCCTTACGTGTTACTTACACCAGAGGTGCTACAAATACTAATACAAAATATGAGTAATGGAAACACAACCTCGTCCACCACACCAATAACCAATGATACAAATGACTCGAAGATCATTCAAGAATTCAAGAAGTTCAATCCTTCAACATTTGATGGATCATCTGTGGATCCAATTATAGTAGAGAATTGGATAACAGAAATAGAAACTATTTTCCGCCATATGAATATCCCAGAAAAACAGAAAGTAAATTGTACCACCTTCATGTTAAGAAGCGACGTAAAGTTCTGGTGGGAATCCACACACAAGAATAATCAAAGGTTCAGTCTCATGGCAAAATCAATTAGGATTTTACAACAAGTATTTTCCTTTGACAGTGAGATATTAAAAGGAAGTGGATTTTCTTAATCTTCGTCAAGAGAACATGTCGGTGGCAGAGTATGAACGGAAAATTTGATCGCTGTCCCACTTTGTCCTCGACTAGTGACATAGAAGAGAAGAGGTGGAAAGGTTTATTTGGGGATTAAGAGAAGGCATTCGAAGCATTGTTACTGCCTTCCAACACAAAGAGTATGCTCTTGCCCTCGAGTCGGCCTTACTCATGGAAGTAGATCTTGCTGTCAAAACCTCAACTTCTGAACGAGGATTCATGCCAAATAAAAAGAGGAAATTCACCCAACAGAGCTTCCAACGTTCACAACGGCAAGCAAAAATTTCCCAAAGCACTCAGGGCGTACAATCACAACAGAAGAGTCAAACATTCACAAATTCTAAGTGCAAAAATTGTGGAAAACACCATCAGGGGCAATGTTTTCGGAACTTAGGGGTGTGTTTCAACTGCGGCAGACGGGTTACTATGTAAAGGCTTGCCTAAAGCTCATCAACCAAGTATCAACTGCCCAGATCACCCAGCCTACTAGTAAAAAGGTTACCCAACAACAGAAAGGATGGGTGTTTGCTGTTACACGTCAAGAGGCAGAGGATCAAGATGCAGTTGTTACAGGTACATTACCCATCCTCAGGTATTATGCCTTCACTTTATTTGATTTGGGCTCAGTCATTCGTTCATCTCTACAATATTTGCACAACATGCTCAATTAACATCAAAGCCCTTAGGCTACATTCTATCCGTAGCTACTCCTGTCAGAGTATCTATGTTGGCCCACTCAGTAGTAGAAAACTACAAATTGTTAGTATCAGGACATAAACTTGGGGTGACCTTTATCATCCTAGACATAAGTGATTTTGACATAATACTAGGTATGGACTGGTTAGCAGCAAACTATGTCATCATAGATTGCTATAATAAATAGGTCATATTCACCTTTCCAACAGGAACCAAGTTTAAGTTTAAGAGTTCTAATACAAAATCAGGCCCAAGAATAATTTCAGCCTTAAAAACTAAACATGTGCTCAACCATGGGGCTTAGGCATATTTAGCAAGTGTAGTGGATTTACGAAACCAAAAGGATGAAATTAAGGCCATTCATGTAACAAGAGAATATGAAGATGTATTCCCAGAAGAGCTACCAGGTTTACCATTTAGTCGAGAAATAGAATTTTGTATAGATCTAATTCCCGGAGTTGAACCAATATCTAAAGCACCATATAGAATGACACCTGCAGAATTAAAAGAACTCAAAATACAATTACAAGAATTGTTAGATAAGAGATTTATACGGCCTAGCATGTCTCCATGGGGAACACCTGTCTTATTTGTTAAGAAAAAGGATGGATCAATGCGTTTATGTATAGATTATCGGGAGTTGAATAAGTTGATAATAAAGAATAAGTACCCACTCCCACACATTGATGACCTATTTGACCAATTACAAGGAGCCTTAATATTCTCCAAAATAGATTTACAATCTGGATATCATCAACTACGAATCAAGGAGTCTGACATACCCAAGAGTGCTTTCCAAACAAGATATGGGCATTATGAATTCGTTGTAATGCCCATTTGGAATAACGAATGCCCCAGCAGTCTTCATGGACTTGATGAATAGAAATTTTAAGGACTTTATTGATAACTTCGTGATCGTATTTATAGATGATATTTTGGTCTATTCCAAGTCTGAAGCAGAACATGAAAAACATCTTAGGGACGTCCTTTCCATATTAAGAAATGAAAAGTTATATGCCAAATTCTCCAAGTGTGAGTTTTGGATGCAACAAGTCGCCTACCTAGGGCATATTGTAAAGCAAGAAGGAATCTCAGTGGATCATGCTAAGATTGAAACAGTTAGCAAGTGGCCTTGCCCAACAACAATCAGTGAAGTGCGAAGCTTCCTTGGATTAGCAGAATATTATAGACGATTTGTGAAGAATTTCTCAAGTATAGCACTACCTTAACTAACCTCACTAAGAAGAATAATCCTTTTGTTTGGAACCAAGTATGTGAGCAAAGCTTCCAGGAACTAAAAGAAAAGTTGACCACAACCCCTATTCTCACTATACCTGACAGATCAGGGGGTTTAACTGTGTACAGTGACGCATCGAAGAAGGGGCTTGGTTGTGTATTGATGCAACACGGAAAGGTAATAGTGTATGCTTCAAGACAACTAAAACCTTATGAATAAAATTATCCTGTTCATGACTTGGAGTTAGCTGCCGTAGTCTTTACTTTAAAGATATGGAGACATTACTTATATGGGGAAAAAATCCAAATTTATACAGATCATAAAAGCCTTAAGTACTTCTTTACCCAGAAAGAGTTAAATATGAGGCAATGAAGTAGAATTAGTCAAAAACTATGACTGTGAGATCCTCTATCATCCAGGAAAAGCTAACATTGTTGTTGATGCTCTTAGCAGAAAGTCAGCTCATACAGCAGCCCTAAATACCATCTCTAAATACATAATGGATGACCTTGAAAGAGCTGAGATCTCACTAGTACCAAAAACCTTCACAACTCAAATAGAACAATTAATTGCAAGACCTGCATTAAGGCAAAGGATAATCGATGCACAACAAATAGATAAATACCTAAACAAACAACTGCAGTCAGAGAATGGAGAAACCAGTCAATTCTCTACAGCCCCAGACTTTGCACTTGTCCATGTGGACGTCTATGTGTACCAGATGATGAAGAAATCAAGAAAGAACTATTGAGAGAAGCTCATGAATCATGCTTTTCAATACATCCTGGGAGTACCAAAATGTATCGAGACTTGAAAGCACATTACTGGTGGTGTAACATTAAAAAGGATATAGCTGACTATGTAAGTAAATGTTTGGTTTGTCAACAGGTGAAAGCTCTATGGAAATAACCATAAGGACTCCTCCAGCCTTTAAATGTTTGGTTTATCGATTAGCATTACCACCTACCCTTTCTACAATACATAATGTCTTTCATGTATCGATGCTTCGAAAATATGTGTTTGACCCATCACATGTAGTAAATTATGAACCTCTACAAATAAGTGAAAACTTGGAATATGAAGAGACTCCAGTTTGCATCCTAGCAAGAGAAAAGAAGTCACTTCGTAATCGGGAAATAAGTTTAGTGAAGGTTTTCTAGAGAAATCAGCAAGTAGAAGAAGCTACATGGGAACGAGAAGAAGAGATGAAAGTCAAATACCCTTATCTGTTTAAGAACCAAGAAACTTTCGAGGACGAAAGTTCTTAAGGGGGGAAGAATGTAACAACCCAAATTTGTACGCATACACTACAGGAAATTAAATGTCAAATGTTAAGCAGGACGAAATTTTAGTTAAAGGGGTGGTAAATGTACTACCCTAACCCTAATTTAGAAAGCAGGAAAACAAATAAAATATATAATTAAGAATGAAAAATATATAAATTTAATAGGAAAATCGGGTGGAAATTTAGAATTAGAAAAAAAATAAGAAATTTATTAATTATCCAAAAATAATGAATAAAGGGGCAGAATCAGGGAGGATTAATTAGAAGTTGGACGTTAGCTAGTTCAGGAGACAGTAGATAACTTTTTGTTTGGGCACTGTTCATTGGAAGAATTGGAGGTAAATTAATTGCCCATATACTCTTAAAGTTTGAAAGAGTTAAAAAGGGGAAGTGGAATCCACAAGCAGTGAAGGCAACCCACGCGTGAAAACTAACAAAATTGGAGAGAGCGAGAGTGGGGGGAGCGAGATTGGAGAGAAAATTTGAGAGAGCGAGAGTGGAGAGAGTGAGATTCTTAGTGAGACATTTTGAGAGAGCAAGAGAGCCAAACCAGCGAGAGCGAGAGCGAGAGTCACGAGAGCCAAACCAGCGAGAAAGCTGGAGAGAGTGAGATTCTGAGAACAAAGAGAGCAAGATTTGGACAGAAGCGTGGATTATGCGTTGAATTTCGCCACGATCTTATAGATTATACATAGAGAACCTTAAAATTGAATACAAATAAAGGTTGATAACGTAAGGGCAAACGTTAGCCAAAATTAGGTTTCTTATTAAGAGAAATTTTTAAACCTAAGTAATTTTAAAGAAGCCATTTGTAGGATGAGTTATCACACAGATAAGATCTGGAAACAACTATAAATAGGAGGCTTTAGGCTGGAAGTTAAGCAGATTCTCAAATAAAACTCAGTAATAAAAATCGTGTGAAAATGGTGAAGTAATTCGATTAGTTAGAAGGAGTAAACGCAAAGGAAGTGCTGCCCAAATTTCCTTCTAATTTAAGAGGGAAAGTTCTACATATTAAACCATAAGGAAGGAAAAACTAGGATCACAGTCAAGGTAAGTAATTATCTCACCCTTTCTTTAAGTGTTTCATGGTAGTGTACCTTTAATATGTTGCATAATTATGTTATTGTTATGTTGCATTATATGTTTAAAATACGTTTATCGACAAGGGACTCCATGCACTATGTCAAGTTTATGCTAGGGACTAACAGGGTATGTATGGTTGCACCCCTCTAGTCCAATTTTACGTTTATGTTAATGGTTGATGTTGGATGCGACTCTGGCCTTACTGACTGCATGACCCGCTAATCATCGGATGGGTTAGTTTTCGCCTAAGTCCTCATCTTTCTATCAGGGCGGAGAAATTTACGTTAGAAGCATAACCGACCACCACATGTTATTATATGTTTTCGGTCCCAACCATATGTTTTCAGGACATATTGCATGTGATTGTACATTTAGTCACTATCCTACGTGAGAACTACTTACTGGGTATATTATATACTCATCATATTTTACAGACTTTGTAGGTAAGGACACAGGGTAGGTGGCAGAATTGGATGTCGCTCAAATGGCCAACCATCAAACTCACTATTATAGGCATATGCATTTTTGTATCACTACGCTAATATTTTATGGATCCTGGTGTTTTATAAAATAAACTTTTTATAGAGTTTTCTACCTAATTAATAAAATCTTAGATATGTTCTTTTGAGATTTTTATCAAAACTCATCTCATAATAGAAAAGTCTAAGCATGCATGTCGTAGCGGTCAGACCATAATATATAAGGATCCGGTCGTTACACTATAAAACTCTTATACTATTACAACCTCTCCACAGCATAATAATAACTACTTATGGACATGCTCTCTACAATCTTTCCTACAAACAGTGCAACATATCAGATAATAATAAAGGTATAACACTATAGGCAACTAGTTCATAAATATACTGATACATAAAGTTACTTTACCATTCACAATATTAGGTAACTCCCCTGCCTCTTGGTAGGATACTTCGTAAAAACCTGCCCTACCGCTGAGATCGTCTTGCTTCCTTTCTCGTTTTTCTTCTCTGGAATCCTTAGCCTAGCCGAGTGTTGTCCTACTTTTACACTTAGCTACCCAAGAGCCTATTTCTTTTTGCTTACATCTTCTACCCTTCATAAGACATGACTTCATTTAGCTCATTAGAAGACATCACATTACTTACTCTTACTTGAAGTAATTAGGGTTCGGGTTTTATAGAAACTATTGGCCAAGCTTTGTTTTAACGTGTTTCAACACGGTTGAAACTATGGGCCAAACCATGGGTCACATCCCTTCAAATAACATATATAACTAAAATATTAAAAATCAAATACATAATACCAAGTGCATATTTCAATTGACATACATTTTTTACTATCAACTCCGAACATACAAATTCCTCCACCACACACATTTTAATAAATAAAAAAAATCTCATAATTTAATATGTATTTATGTCACATCAGTTTGATAATAATAATAATAAATTTACGAACTCAAAATGCAACCTAAGTTGAAAGCTAACAAAATTTGTTTTTTTATTTTATTATTTCTTTATTTGATCAAAAAAAGCATAATAAAAGTATGATTCTATAAATTTTGTTACTTATAATTTATAAGATGCAATGCAGCTAAGAGAATAATTCAATGATACACAAATACTATTTCTATCAAGATCGTATATTCAAATCTTCATTCCCATAATATTATATTAAAAAACTTCACAACAAGATGGAAAATAAATATTAAATATAATTAATCATGACCCATAAAGTCCAATAGATGGAAACTGCAGTGTAACTATGTGTTTCTTTCACAATTAAATGATTCAAGGAGTTTATATATCAAAGACCTTGAAAATAGGCTCATGTTACGTTAATGACTTGAATATTTCATTTTTTACAAAAAAAAAAAAAAAAATTTATTGTCCTCCCTATTTTCACTAATATCAGTGGCTATTTACAATTTAGCCCCAACCTACATTATATATATATACTATTCTCTCTCCTCCATACATACCTTCTCTCCCCCATGCATATATGCCTCTCCCTAATGATACATGTCATATATTTCTCTCCCCATGATTCATGCCCATTTATTCATTTTCCTGCTCTTTTCTCCTTCCCTCTCCCTCTCTTTTCGTCTTTCGGCAGTGTGAGTTGCAAGTGGGAGACGACGTCGTGGAATGAGCAGATTCGAAGACGAAAGACAACTGGGGTGGGGCAAATTGACAGCGCGAAACAAGACGACACAAACGACTTTAGACGAATTGATGGCACAGATGGCGTGGGGCTTATCGAAGGTGACGGGACAAGCATATTCGATCGATAATACAACGAGGCAAGCAAATTCGATCGATGGCGTCGGGGCGAGTAGGTTTAGTTGATGGCACAGGGTGAGAGATTCGTGGCGGCCATGGCTAAAGGAGAAGAAGAGTTGAAGATTGAGGGTTATGTCTTATAAACCTCATATGAAGATGGACTTTGTTCGTGCCTCCTATACATATCCGTCGCACCAAGACCGAGGAGAACTTTCTTTTTTTTAAACCCTAAATATATATGTTAGAAACCCCCAAGTCTATATGCATTCCTTTATTTGATATATGTGTGTGTATAAATTATATACTGTGGTATATACTTTTGTTTATTTGATATATATTGTTATTTATGTTGAACATTAAGTCAATAGGTGATTACATACTATGGGATAACTGATAAAGAAAGTCGATTAAACAATATATACTCTTAATTTTATGTATTGCAATATCTACTCTTAATCTTGTATATTGTAATATCTACTATTAATTTTGTATACACTCCGAAGTATATGGACAATGCTCCAAGGTATATTGACAATGTTTCAAGGTATATTGACTTACATATCAGTACATTGGGGGAATATATTACTTGCACGAGTGATACCTAAGTGTATACATAAATACTTGGTATATAAACTAAATAAACAATGGAATATATTACATTAAAACAAATAAAACTCAAAACCAACAAGGGTATATATCGAATAATATTAAAAGTCAAACACGAAAAACGAAGAGACACTAGAAATCGTGAAATGAAAAATAAAATATCGCATTTTCTCTCTCCAGCTGAAAATGAGAAAACATGTATTCAATGTTTTTTTTCTCTCCAAACAAAAGTGGAAAAAAACTTATTAAATTCATTTTCTCGCTCCATAATAAATATATTCTCTCTCAATTATCAACGAAATTTCGAAAATAGAGAAATAAATTTAGCTTATTAATGAGAAAGCATAATTACGCAATTAATAGGATGAAAACAGAAATAGAAAAAAAAAGGAATATAACATTTTTGTCCAATAATAATACTAAAAGCCTTTATCGAAAAAATTCAAAATTAAAGACATTTTTTAAAATTTAGCCAAAGATGGGTTTTTATGTAAAAATCCCTTCAAATAATATATAACTAAAATATAAAAAATCAAATACATAATACCAACTGAATATTTCAACTGGCATACATATTATCCCATTAATTTCGAGCTTCAAATTCCACCACCGCATATTGTCAAAAAAAAAAAAAAAATCTCATAATCTGATATATATTTATTCACATCAGCTTGATAATAATAATAATAAATTCACAAACTCAAAATGTAATCCAAGTTGAAAGCTAACCTAATTTGTTTGTTTTTTTTTATTTCTTTATTTTTTCAGATAGAGCATAACAAAAGTATGGTTCTATAAATTTTCTTACTTATAATTTATAAGATGCAATACAACTAAGAGAATAGTTAAGTATACACATGTACTACTTCTATCAAAATCATATATTCAAATCTTAATTCCCTCAATAATATATTAAAAGAATCACAATAAAATGGAGAATAAATATTGAATATAATAAAACATCTCTAGGTTAGACATTCATTTATTAATCTTGATAAATTAATGAATGAGAGCTTAAAGTCATCCATCAGTTACATTTCCCTTCTCATTTATGTTAGACCCCATAGTTAGTCATATAAATGATTGGTTAAAGAACAAAATTGAAAATTTAATAGATTGGATAACAAAATTATTAAAAAAAATATCAATAAATTTGAAATTGGATCAGATGAATTTAGGGTAGAAGTAATTAATTTTAAATGAATTTAGGTGTCCAAAGAGTCGTTTCTCGAACAAGTTCAATTCCATCTGTGAGAATAAAGTGGTGGAGTTTGATATCTTCTTCTTTACCATTCTAAACGACGCCGTTTTCCATAGGCATAGACAAAGATTGCAACTATTTGTCTACTCCACATTCTTTAAGGTATTTAATTGTTACAACTGACAATCAATGATTCTTTGATACCCATCGAGGAGTTCCCTAAAAGAAACCATAATATTCACAAACCTTTTCGTTTTCTGATTAAAAGAAGTGATAGACGCACATCTTTAATTTCATATCTTTTCTTTTTAATTTACTTTTATCTTCTTGTTTTGTTATTATATCTTTCAACAATTCTTATTTTGTTCCCACATCATTTCCTACTTTGTTGTAGTTTTTTTTTTTTTATTGTATTTTCATATTTTTCCATATATCTTTAATGTATTTTCTTTTTCTTTTCCATTTAATTTTACATTCTCCATTTGTTATTAGTTTTTTCAACCATTTCTATTTCGTCCTGATATCCTTTTTTTTTAAATTTTTATTGATAAATAATTAGTAAACTAAAATTTAAAACCAGCTCTCTTTCTTACACATTTTCAAATAATAAATACATATATTTCGTTTTTCTTTCCCTCAAATTTTATTTTATTAGAGAGATCAAATTCTTCTAAATGAAAATTAAAAATTTTTATTCTTCGTAAGAAAAATATTAAGATGTGATCAAATTGAGCAAATTTGAAATTTTATTTTGTTGGATGAGGAGATACAATTAGATTTTATGTATATGTAGTTTATTTAAAAATTTATGTTCTAAAGATTTTGAACCATGTGTATCGCATGTGACCTCTAACTAGATACTATAAGATGAGTTTATGAGGTGTGATAACTCTAGTATTTTTTTTATTCTCTAGTGTGAGAGTGGAGAAAAAGGTGTGAAAGATACAAAAATTTTGAGAAGGTGTTGTTGTAATTGGAATCGATGAGGTGATTGTAACACTTTTTTATATAGTAAATTTCTTTCTAATAGGTCATTATTTTCCTACGATTTCAATGATTTACAAGTAAGTTCTTGTCTTTCTTATTTTGTTGTTTTTTATTAATTTTTTTCTCATATTCTTGTGTGTCTTTTTTTTTTTTTTTTAGTTTGTATTTAAGAGGGAGCAAAAAATTTAACCATAAAATTTTAATTTCATTTTAATTGATCTATAATTTAAATATAGCTGATAGTATTAATGTCTTTTATTAGGTAAGTAAGGTTTCATTGAGTCTATTGAATGGTTTAACATTAAATTTTGTGTTTAAGCTTTTTTCTTTTCTAAGCACAATACAAATATGAAAATTTCAACTTTTTACTTCATGAGAATAAATAAATATCAATTTACTAAGTTATATTTATATTGACGTATTGATAATACAAGTATTTTATCAGTTTAATGATGCTCATTTCTTTCTATAGTAATACACTAGATAAAAGTCAAATACATGAATATCACTTATAATTCTTATGAAATAAAAATGGAAAATTTTAAAAGCATATGTAAAGATTTTTGCTTTATATTGATTTATTGTAAGAAACAATGAAGGTAAATAAAAGAGGACAAAAAAATAACATACATCGAGAAGAAGTTGATATAATTAGCATTGTTGACATGGTGATTCATATCCAAATCACTTAGTTTAGTCTGAATTTTTATAAAAGGATGAGCTCAACAAATGGAAAGGTTTTTTTCTAGAATTAAAAAAAAATTGTTAGTAATTATAGATAATAATGTTGGATTGATCATTTAATAAGAATTCAAATTTATTGACAAATCAAATACCTAACGTATTACATACAATGTTAAACATCTATTTATTGAGATACTCATTTAACAAGTATACTCTATAACCATATATACCTTTGAAGATTAAAAAAAAAACACTTTAAACCTGAGAGGTTTCATTTATATTATATTAAAAGAAAAGAAACAAGTAATAAAAAAAGGTTTGTTGAACTCAATATCACAAAAGAAATTTAATTGTTTTCTCTTGAAAACACTAAAAAAAACGTGGTCATTTAGAGCCTGTTTGGTAACATTCCCATTTCTTGTTTCCTATTTCCTATTTCTTGTTTTTTGTTCCCTAATTTTTAAGACTTGGAAACAGAAATATGTTTGATCACTATTTTTTTTCATATTTCTTGAAAAAAAATAAATAGACACAGAAACTTGTTTGATAACTGCTTCTTGTTTTTTATTAATAATAATAATAATAATAAGATATGTTATACATTGAACATTACACACACATATATGTGTATGTATGTATGTATGTATGTATGTATGTATGTATGTATGTATGTATATATATATATATATAAAGTTTATATCATTTAATTCAAATAAGTCTCGAAATAAAAACAATAACAAAATTGTATTTATCCTTCGAATGTTGCCCCAATTTGATCGACAATGTTATCTCTCATGTGGCCATTTGTAATTTATTTCGACTAAAAACAATGGTAACGTCTTAAATTATTTTGACTCAGTACTCTGCAAATTGTCTAGCAAATACTGTGTATCTGCAACGATAATTAATTTATTGCTAAAGTCATTGAATGTTTAAATGAGAAAGATTTATATATTATAAAATTGTAACTAGTTTTAAATATAATAAAAGTAAAAATTTAAATTTAAATAATACATAAACATACATATTGCAAAAAAAATTTTAACATTTGGAAAAAAATTGAATTTAAAGAATATAAAATTGAAAACTAAAATAATATATAAATAGACTTCGAGGATAGTCTCCTTACCAACCAACCAAGTCATATTATAAACTTTATGGAAACAAAAATTAATAATATAGAGACGGAATTGGGAGAAACTATTTTTTGTAGTTCCTTCAAATTTGCTCACTTTTTAGAAACGTTTCTTAAATTTTAGAAACAAAAAACTAGAAAGTTTATCAAACTTGAAAATGAAAAACAGAAAATGGAAATAGAAATGTGTCACACCCCGCATCGAGCTCGACTCCTGAGCCCGAGGAGAGGCGTGAGGGACTGTAGATACCACCCTTTTGTGATACCTACTGCCCATTTGAACCATTTTACTCTCAGTATACTTTAAGTTAAGGAAATAAACAACAACTGATTTATTAAACTCCCTTTTATTACAACAGTGTAATGTTTATACAACTCCAAAACTTAACTACAAAGTTTATACCAACAACTCTAAAACCCTAAAAGTGTGACTGTGGCTGTGGCAAACCTTGACCTTAGCAGCACCCTGGAACTCCTCACCTTTCGCTACCTGGGAAGAAAAACATGAAAGAAAAGAATGAGCTTCACGAAACTCAGTGAGTGGTAAACAACTTTTAGAGTCTATTTCAACTCATAAATAATACAAGCATATCACAAACACGAGGTTAATACTCAAAGTTTTGAATGAGTCTGAATCTCAAACTTTACCTACACACATGGTTGATAGTTAACTGATACAATCATAAACGCTTACTCCCTTGCATCCTCTTTGTTTCCTATGTGTATATAGATACCCGCTTATGGGCTCAGAAACTAGGCCAGCCGCCTCTCTGACCATCCCATATAGGGTTCCTCCCACAGGCTCAGAAACTAGACCTCTTGGTCCCCTGNGTTCCTCCCACAGGCTCAGAAACTAGACCTCTTGGTCCCCTGACTATCCCGTGAGGTTTCGCTCGAGGCTCAAGAACTAGGTCTATTGACCTTCTGACCATCGCGATCATACAATCTCATTCTCATACTAATTACTCATTCATAACGTAAGCATATACAATTTATTCTAATAGATGTGCTTAAGACTTAAGGAAAAATTACCACTCACCTTGGTAAGGATAGGAACCTTCCTCTCTTTTAGTTCCTTAATTACCTCGGCTCCCTTTTTAGCCCTAAAATCCATATTCAGCTTCAAGTTTCGATTACTCATCTTTCCAAACCTTATTTCGAGATACTTCCTTCTACAAACATGCTCTAAAATGTCTCAGGAATCTTACCTTAAAATCTTAGCTCAGTATTCCTCGTGGTTCGGCAGCCCTACCTTGAAAACTAAACTCTCAGAGCTTTCATGTGGCTTTAGAATCACTCAAAATGCACGAATATTTAAAGAGAACTCCTCGTCCCAAGTTGATGCTACTTCCAAACTTCACTGTCTGACAACATCTCCTCCTCTTTGAACTTCATGACCAACACATGGTCTTGCTACCAACGCATGCCCTTCATGATCAACGCATGGCCTCTTCCAAATCTAAATTCTACCACTCTTTTATACATTTTTTGAAGAGGATTTGGCTTATGAATTGAAGAAACATCTTATGGTGGTATTTATAGGCTAAAGGAAACGATCCTTCTCATCTTTACTAAGCCTCAACGCAAGACACCTCCTACTTTGGAGTGTTTGCACCATGCTTTGTCACCACCTACTTCCTTGCCATTCAATTACTTCCATGCCACACACCTACTTGAGTTTTCTTCCTCATGCATAAAAATTCTTTGCATGAAACTTCATTCGTCACACTCCTACTAACTCAAGCTTCAATCTTCTCTCGATATAGCCATTTGTCCGGATGAGCTCATACGCCTTGGTAACGCAAACCTCAGCACCGCTCCATCGTTTAGTCCATTGTGCAGCTCCTACACATCATCGCTTCACTCCATTGTCTAATGAATCTCTCGCTGTCTCTTAACATTCAGTCTTCTCGCTGTCGTGCAATCGTCTAGTGCCTGCGTCCCATTGCATAGCACCTATGCTCCATCGCATAGCTTAATCGTTTAGTGATCTCTCATCTCAATGATCTCGCTAACGCATAGTGCATAGTCTATCGCATAGCTACTATGCCTATTGTTTAGCTCCATCATGTAGGGCTGATGCCTATCGTCTAATGCATCACACCCATCGTCTAACGCGTCTGCTTATCGTGCAATGCCATCGTCCAGCGTCTGCGTCTATCACGCAACGCCTATCGTGTAACGCTCTGCCTATCGTGTAGCGCTCACGCTCATGCGTAGTGCCATCATGTAGTGCTTCCTTCTATTGCCCAGTGCCTGCGCCTAACGCATCGTCTAGTGTCTAAGCTTATCGTCTAGTGCTTACTCATTGTTTAACGCAATCGTATAGTGCTATCGTCTAGCACTATCGTTTAGCTTCTACGATTATCGTCTAGCGCATCACTTCACATCGCAAGTTCTGCCTGTAGCTACACGATCAACTACCCAGCGTTTACGCTTGTTATCTTTCTCTTTCCACTCTCGCTCATGCAGCCTCAACGCATGAGCAACTCTTGGCAATACTTTTTGCCAATGCTTCGGCCAACCTGCGTCCAAACTTCACCATCTCTGCGCTTGGTTGCCCTTGACTTCAATGCTTAACTCTTTCCAACCTAGCCTATCTCATCCGTTATTTTTTTTAACATCCAACACATGGTTCCTTTTTGACTTCATAGTTAGCCAAATTTCTATTAGTTAAGGCTTAACTCCAAACTATTCAAGAAAAATCTATTCAAACACTTAGAATTTCCTCCTTTTCAACATAGGATTTACCTTATGATTAGTTAATTCTCTTAATTACCTTCTTATGTAGGGAAATTGAAATCCGGGTTTCACAAAATGTTATGAAACAGGCATAAAATTTTTGGATTTTGAAAATTGTTTTGAAATTTACCACTAAAGATGTGCATTTGCAATTCTTTACATTCATGTCTAGTTTTATTGAGATGATGTTATCTTCTTCAATGATTGGATCACTATCCAAGAAGTGTGGATTCATTTCCTCCTTCATTTCATCATAAAATTGATAATTTTCTTGTGTTTCTGTTAATCAAATCATCGAAACTGTAAAACACACATAAATTAATGATCAAATTTGACGATTTTTCTAAAAAAAATTAAGAAAAAAAAACATACAAACAAACAAATTACCAAGCAGCACGAATCAAGACTTGACCAGTTTTATAGTCACGCACAATCCAATCTCGACGATAACTATTCTTTCCATGAACAGTGAACACAACTCCATGTTCGTAGTTAAACAACGTCATTCCCTAAAAACAAAAACATAAATATATAATGCCAAAATACCACAATTTTTTTTTTTATGAAATAAGTACTTGTTAAATTATGCAAAGTTTTAAGGGAAAAAATAATGAAATTACCAAGAAGAATAATCGTCCACCACCATCTGCAATTATTAACCACCTATAGGATTCCGACCAAATCAAGAGCAGTTCTGAGCTAAGTTTTTAAGGTAAGCTTTCTGAGACATTTTAGAGCATGTTTATAGAAGGAAGTATCTCGAGATAAGGCTTAGAAACATGAGTAATCTGAGCTTTAAGTGGAACCTGGAATTTAGGGTTCAAAAAGAGAGCCCGAGAAGATCAAGAAACCTCTAAAAAGAAAGGTTCCTACCTTTACGAAGGTGAGTAATAATTTTTCCGTAAGTCTTAAGCATATCTATTAGAATAAATTGTATATGCTTATGTTATGAATGAGTAATTAGCATGAGAATGAGATTATGTGATCGGGATGGTTAGGGGGTCAATTGATCTAGTTCCTGAGCCTCGATGGATCCTCACGGGATGGTCAGGGGACCGAGAAGTCTAGTTCCATAGCCTATGGAAGGAACCTCGTAAGAGATGGTCAGAGGATCGGCAGGCCTAGCTTCTAAGCCCATAAGCGAGGATCTATGTGCACATAGAGAACATAGAAGACAAAGGTAACAAAGGGAACTCAAGAGAGTAAGCGTTTATGATTAGCATCAATTAACTATCTATCGTGTGTGTAGATATAGTTTGAGATCAGACTCATTCAAGGCTGAGGTTTGAGTATTAACCTCATATTTGTGATATGCTTGTTGTTTATGAATTGAAATAAACTCTAGAAGTTGCTTACCACTCACTGAGCTTTGTGAAGCTCATTCTTTTCTTCCATGTTTTTCTTCCCAGGTAGTGAAAGGTGGGGAATTCCAAGGTGCCGCTAAGGTCAAGGTCTTCCATAGCCACAGTCACACTTCTGGGTTTTAGAGTTGTTGGTGTAAACTTTATAGTTAAGTCTTTGAGTTATATAAACATTACACTGTTATAATAAAAGAAGCTTAACAAATCAGTTGTTATTTATTTTCTTGATTTAAAGTTTACTGGGAGTAAAGAGGTTCAGATGAGCAGTAGGTATCACAAAAAAGTGGTATCTGCGGTCCTTCACGCCTCACCTCAGGCTCAGGAGTTGGGCTTGGGGGCGGGGTGTGACTCGATCACTTTAATGACTTTTAAAATCATTCCGAAAACTACTTTAAATCATCCAAAATCACTTTTATCTATGGGAAAAATGCGATTAGAAATGTAACTTGAATCTGTAACTTGTTAATGATAAAAAACATTGTCATATTTTTATCAGGTCCCGACTCGTACGATTTGACCAAAAAATGACGTTGATAAACCAAACCATCGTTCAATAACTCTCTATCGTTAAGTTCCCATAAATTATGTAAAGATTTCATGACTCATAACTTACCATCTTTCTAACCTCACCTGTCAAAGGGGGAAAAATCAATCAAGCAATAGATTATTAAATCCTTCAAAAACATAAACAAAAGTGTTGGGAAAAAAAATTAATTTTTAATCTTACTTGCAATGGTGGACTTAACAATAATAATGTTAGAAGTTTTGAGCTTTTCTAAACAAATTTTGGGATGACCTTTGAACTGCAAAATACCTCTATTTGTATCATCAAATCTTTGTTCTTTCTACAAAATTGAATTTATTTTATTACTTTATTACTGCCATCATATGACATTTTTTGAAAAAGAAAATTTGATGATAGAAATGGAGAATTGGAAGAGAGAAGAAAATTAGCATTTATAAGAGTTTTTTTTTTTTTTTCTAGTGAGATTAATTTTTTTCCTCATTTTTTTCTATCATATTCTAATAATTTAAACCTTTAACATTACCATTAATGATATTTCCAGTTTTTTTTTAGTGAGATTTAATTTTTTTGCAGTTTTTTTTTTTTTTTTTTTTTCATTTTATGTTTCTAATAATTTCAACTTTTACAATTACCATTAATGTTATTTTTCATGAATTTTCAATTTTAAGATGTTATAAAACATTCATTGTTTTTATAAGTTGAGGTTGAGTTTTGTATCTCAATCAATTTGGAATTGTTTTATTTTGTTTTGTTTTACTTAATTAATGGGTGAAAGTAAATTTAATTATAATATCTTACCTAAGCAAAACATTATAGTTTTTTTTTATTTTTTAAAAAATAATTATTGCATGTTTTCTTCCCCAAATAGATATTTTTTTTTAAAAAAAATAATAACAATTCTCTTGAAAAATGTGACACAACAAGAGTTGTTGGTAAATTTAAAAGTTCTTCATTCTCTTTTCACCAGTATGCAAATACTATTTTACAATAATAAAAAAAGACTAAAAATTTCCATAAAAGTCTAAGCTCATTTATCTTGAAGAGTTCCTTAAGCTACACAAATTTTCATAAAAGGATAATGATTTATACTATTAAAAAAATTGAAAAAGAAACTTTATTGCAAAACCAACCAATGTCTCACTTTTGAGGGAAGCCATTGACACATCAATAAAAACCGTTCGAAAATTTTTCATCAAAACACGTTACAATCGACAAATTGAAAAAGGAATGTTGCTGAATTTTTTGGTTAGTTCAACAACACTCTCAAACCCACCTAACTCAACCCATATACACCCTTCATATCAAAGATTTAAAAAACCAAGCCAAAATTTCAAAACTAAAAAAAGCATCTTTTAAAAACTTGTTTTTGTGTTTTGGAATTTGGTTAAGAATTCAACCATCATTCTTTAAAAAGATGCAAATCATCATTGTAAAAAATGGGGAGGAAACAGGCTTAAATTTCAAAAAGAGCATAATAAAAGTATGGTTCTATAAATTTTGTTACTTATAATTTATAAGATGCAATGTAGCTAAGAGAATAGTTCAATGATATATATGTACTGTTTCTATCAAGATCGTATATTCAAATCTTCATTCACACTATATTATATTAAAAAACTTCACAACAAGATGGAGGATAAATATTAAATATAATTAATCATATCACAATTACACAGTCATTTATTAATCTTGATAAGTTAATGAATGAGAGCTTAAATTCATTTGTAAGTTACATCTGAATAACAAAATTACAAAATAATAATAATAAATTGAAAATTTGATTGAATGAATGTAGGGTAGAAGTAATTAATTTTAAATGGATTTTGGTATCCAAAGAGTCGTTGCTCGAACAAGGTCAATTCCATGTCGTTTACCATAGGCATAGACAATGATTGTAATTGTTTATCTACTCCACATTCTTTAAGGTATTTGATTGTTACAGTCGACAACCGATGATTTTCTGATACCCATCATGGAGTTCCCTGAAAAAAACTATAATATTCAAGAAGTGATAGACTCAAATCTTTAATTTCACATCTTTTCTTTTTCATTTAATTTTATCTTTCGCTTTTGTTATTATATCTTTTAAGAATCCCTATTTTGTTCCCATATCATTTCCTACTTTGTTGTAGTTTTTTTAATATTTTTTCTTCTGTTGTCATTATATCTTTCATGTATTTTCTTTTTCTTTTCCATTTAATTTTACATTCTCCATTTTTCATTAAGATTTTCAACGATTTCTATTTCGTTGTCATATCATTTGTTTTTTTTTTAAATTTTTTTTATAGATAAATAATTACTAATTTAAAATTCAAAACCATTTCTTCTCATAATAATTACATGCTCTCTTTCTTACACATTTTTACATGATAAATACATATATTTCGTTTTTCTTTCCCTCAAATTTTATTTCTTTTTAATGAGTCATGATTTTTGTCCAATTTTAACGATTTACAAGTAAATTCTTGTCTTCCTTATTTTATTGTCTTCTATTATTTATTTATTTATTTTTTTTTTATCATATTCTTGTGTTTCTTATTTTGGTTTTTTAGTTTGTATTTAAATGGGGAGCCAAAAGTTTAACCATAAAATTTTAATTTCATTTTATTGAACTATTACTTAAATATAACCGATAGTATTGATGTCTTTTATTAGTTAAGTTTTCATTGACTCTATTGAATGGTTTAACACTAAATTTTTTGTTTAAGCTTTTTTTTTTAAAGTACAATACAAATATGAAAGTTTCAACTTCTGACTTCAAGAGAATAAATATCAATCATTACTATGTTATGTTTATGTTGACGTATTGATAATACAAGTATATATCAGTTTAACGATGCTCATTTTTTTCTGTCGTAATACACTAGTTAAAAGTCATACATGAATATCACTTATAATTCTTAGGAAATAAAAATGGGCAATTTTAAAAGCATATGTAAAGATATTTGTTTAATATTGATTTATTGTAACAAACAATGAAGGTAAATAAAAGATGACAAAAGAAAAACATACCCCAAGAATGAAGTTGATATAACTAGCATTGTTGACATGGTGGTTCATATCCAAATCACTCGGTCTAGTTTGAATTTTTATAAAAGGATGAGAGGTTAACAAAAGAAAATGTTTTTTTTTCAGGATAAAAAAATTGTTAGTAATTATAGATAATAAATGTTGGATTGATAATTTAATAAGAATTCAAATTTATTGACAAATCAAATACCTAACATATTACATACAATGTTAAACATCTATATATTGAGATACTCATTTAACAAGTAAAATCTATATAACCATATATAATTTACCTTTGATGATTAAAAAAAATACTTTAAACATGAGAGTTTTCATTTATATTATATTAAAAGAAACGAAACAAATAAGAAAAAGATAGTTTGTTGAACCCAATATTGCAAAAGAAAATGAATCGTTTTCTCTGGAAAAAAATTTGTTCCCATTTTTTTTAAGAACTGGAAACATGAATATGTTTGATAATTATTTTTGTTTACTATTTCTTGAAAAAAAATAAATAGAAACATAAACTTGTTTGATAACTGTTTCTTTTTTTTTATTTATAATAAAAAATAAAAAAGATATGTTATACATTAAACATTAATATATATATATATATATATCACAAGTTTATATCATTTGATACAAATAATTCCCGAACTAAAAACAATAACAAAACTGCGCATATTCTTTGAATGTTGTCCAAATTTGATCGATAATGTTATCTCTGTGAGCCATTTGTAATTTATTTCGACTAAAAAAATAGTAACGTTTTAAAATATTTTGACTCACACCTAGCTCAATTAAACTATTCTGCAAATTGTCTAGCAAATTTTGTGTATTTTCAATGATCATTGATTTATTGCTAAAGTCATTGAACGTTTAAATGAGAAAATTTTATATATTATAAAATGGTAACTAGTTTTAAATGAAAAACGAAAAATGAAATTAAAATAATACATAAACATACATATTGCAAAATTTAAAATCTTAACATTTGGAAAAAAAATTGAATTTACAAAATTTAAAAATGAAAAGTAAAATAATATATAAAGAGATTTTTCTAATTGAAAATTAAACCAATATCTAAATTTAAAAAGTTAAGAAACACAAGAAATACAAATAAAATAATTTTATTTAAAAAAACAACATTCCGCAAGATTCAAAGCCACGATAAGGAGTTAAATTGACTTCTAGATAGTCTCTTTCCAACCAACCAAGTCATATTATAAAACTGAACGGAAACGAAAATTAATAAAATAGAAACGGAACTAGGAAAAACTACTTTTTTTTTAGTTCCTTCAATTTTGCACATTTTTTTAGAAATGTTTCTTAAATTTTAGAAATAAGAAACTAGAATGTTTATCAAACAAGTCTAAGTGTTGAAAATGAGAAATAGAAAAAGGAAATGAAAATATTATCAAACAAGCTTTAAATTTTTGGATTTTCAAAATTGTGTTTAAACTTATCATTAAAGATATGCAAATGCAATTCTTACATTCATATCTAGTTTTGTTGACATGTTGTTCTCTTATTCAATTATTGGATCACTATCCAAGAAGTGTGGATTCATTTCCTCCTTCATTTCATCATAAAACTTTGATAATTTTCTTGTGTTTTTGTTCATCAAAACATAGAAACTGCAAGTCACATAAATTAATGATCAAATTTGAAGGCTTTTTAAAAAAATAAATAGAAAAAAACATACAAACAAAAAAAATTACCAAGTAGCACGAATCAAGACTTGATTCGTTTTATAGTCACGAACAATCCAATCTCTACGATAACTATTCTTTCTATGAACATAACTCCATGTTCTTAGTTGAACAACGTCATTCCTTAAAAACAAAAACATAGATATATAATATAAAAATACCACAATTCTTTCTAATAAAATAAATACTTGTTAAATTATGCAAATTTTAAGGGATAAAATAATAAAATTACCGAGAATGATATTGATCCACCAACACCTGTAATTTATGAATCACCCATAGAAGACCCCTTTTAGTCGTTTTCGGTGTTGTGCCAAATCTTGTCGTCACCAATCCACAACTTTTCAAGTGGTTTAGTTTTGACTCCTAACAAAAAAAAAAAAAAA
>NC_052357.1:2030108-2078845 GCF_009727055.1 Benincasa hispida
TATATATATATATATAAAGTTTATATCATTTAATACAAATAAGTCTCGAACTAAAAACAATAACAAAACTGTATTTATCCTTCGAATGTTGCCCCAATTTGATCGACAATGTTATCTCTCATGTGAGCCATTTGTAATTTATTTCGACTAAAAACAATGGTAACGTCTTAAATTATTTCGACTCAGTACTCTGGAAATTGTCTAGCAAATACTGTGTATCTTCAACGATAATTGATTTATTGCTAAAGTTATTGAACGTTTAAATGAGAAAATTTTATAAATTATAAAATTGTAACTAGTTTTAAATATAATAAAAATAAAAATTTAAATTTAAATAATACTTAAACATATATAATGCAAAATTTAAAATTTTAACATTTGGGAAAAAAATTGAATTTAAAGAATATAAAATTGAAAACTAAAATAATATATAAATAGACTTCAAGGATAGCCTCCTTACCAACCAACCAAGTCATGTTATAAACTTTATAGAAACTAAAATTAATAAAATAGAAACGGAATTGGGAGAAACTATTTTTTATAGTTCCTTCAAATTTGCTCATTTTTTAGAAACGTTTCTTAAATTTTAGAAACAAGAAACTGGAAAGTTTATCAAACAAGTCCATTTCTTGAAATGAAAAACAGAAAATGGAAATAGAAATGTGTCACACCCCGCATCGAGCCCGACTCCTGAGCCCGAGGAGAGGCGTGAGGGACTGTAGATACCACCCTTTTGTGATACCTACTGCCCATTTGAACCATTTTACTCTCAGTATACTTTAAGTTAAGGAAATAAACAACAACTGATTTATTAAGCTCCCTTTTATTACAACAGTGTAATGTTTATACAACTCCAAGACATAACTACAAAGTTTACACCAACAACTCTAAAACCCTAGAAGTGTGACTGTGGCTGTGGTAGACCTTAACCTTAGTAGTACCCTGGAACTCCTCACCTTTCGCTACCTGGGAAGAAAAACATGAAAGAAAATAATGAGCTTCACGAAACTCAGTGAGTGGTAAACAACTTCTAGAGTCTATTTCAACTCATAAATAATACAAGCATATCACAAACACGAGGTTAATACTCAAACCTCAGCTTTGAATGAGTCTGAATCTCAAACTCTACCTACACACACGGTAGATAGTTAACTGATACAATCATAAACGCTTACTCTCTTACATCCCTTTTGTTTCCTATGTGCATATAGATCCCCGCTTATGGGCTCAGAAGCTAGGCCAGCGCCCCTCTGACCATCCCATATAGGGTTCCTCCTACAGGCTCAGAAACTAGACCTCTCGATCCCTTGACCATCTCGTGAGGTTCCACTCGAGGCTTAAGAACTAGGTCTATTGAGCTCCTGACCATCTTGATCATGCAATCTCATTCTCATGCTAATTACTCATTCACAACGTAAGCATATACAATTTAATCTAATAGATATGCTTAAGACTTAAAGAAAAATTACCACTCACTTTGGTAAGGATAGGAACCTTCCTCTCTAGAAGTTCCTTAGTTACCTCGGCTCCCTTTTTAGCCCTAAAATCCATATTCAACTTCAAGCTTAAATTACTCATCTTTCCAAACCTTATTTCGAGATACTTCCTTTTACAAACATGCTCTAAAATGTCTCAGGAAGCCTACCTTAAAATCATAGCTCAGAATTCCTCGTGGTCCGGTAGCCCTACCTTGAAAACTAAACTCTCTGAGCTTTCAGGTGGCTTTGGAATCACTCAAAACGCATGAATATTTAAAGAGAACTCCGTCCCAAGTTGATGCTACTTGCAAACTTCACTGTCCGAAACATCTCCTCCTCTTTAAACTTCATGACCAATGCATGGTATTGCTACCAACGCATGCCCTTCATGATCAACGCATGGCCTCCTCCAAATCTACCTTTTACCATTCTTTCATACGTTCTTTGAAGAGAATTTGGCTTATGAATTGAAGAAACATCTTGTGTTGGTATTTATACGCTAAAGGAAATGATCCTTCTCATCTTTAATAAGCCTCAACGCAAGACACCTCCTACTTTGGAGTGTTTGCACCATGCTTTGCCACTACCTACTTCCTTGCCATTCACCTACTCCCATGCGACACACCTATTTGAGTTATCTTCCTCATGCATAAAACTTCTTTGTATGAAACTCCATTCATCACACTCCTACTAACTCAAGCTTCAACCTTCTCTCGATATAGCCATTTATCCGGATGAGCTCATATGCCTTGGTAACGCTAACCTCAGCACCGCTCCATCGTGTAGCTCCTGCACATCATCGCTTAGCTCCATTGTCTAATGAATCTCTCGCTGTCGCTTAACATTCAGCCCTCTCGCTGTTGTGCAATCGTCTAGTGCTTGCGTCCACTCGCATAACACCTATGCCCCATTGTATAGCTCAATCGTTTAGTGATCTCTCATTCTCAACGATCTCGCTAACGCATAGCGCATACCCTATCGCATAGCTCCTGTGCCTATCATTTAGCTCCATCATATAGTGTTGACACCTATCGTCTAACGCATCACACCCATTGTCTAACACGTCTGCTTATTGTGCAATGCCATCGTCCAACGTCTGTGTCTATCGTGCAATGCCCATCGTGTAGCGTTCACGCTCATTGCGTAGCGCCATCATGTAGCGCTTGCTTCTATCGCCCAATGCCCCCGCCTTGTAACAACCCAGATTTGTAGCGAGATCCCTGGAGAGAGCGAGATTGAAGGAAAATTTGGAGAAAGCGAGAAAGCTGGAGAGAGCGAGACTGAAGAGAAAATTTTAGAGTGAGAGTGGAGAGAGCAGGATTCCCAGCAAGAAAGCTGGAGAGAGCGAGATTCTGAAAAACAGAGAGAGCGAGATTGAAGAGAATTTGAGAGCGAGATTCCTAGCGAGAAAGCTGGAGAGAGCGAGATTCTGAAAAACAGAGAGAGCGAGATTGAAGAGAATTGGAGAGCGAGATTCTTAGCGAGAAAGCTGGAGAGAGTGAGATTTGGACAGAAGCGCAAATTATGCGTTGAATTTGGCCACGATCTTATAGAATATACATAGAAAAACCCTGAAATTGAATACAAACAAAGAATGATGACGTAAGGGCAAACGTTAGCCAAGATTAGGTGTCTTATTGAGAGGAATCCTTAAACCCTAAGTAATTTTAAAGAAGTCACCTGTATGATGATTTGTCACACTGAGAAGAGTTGAGAACTACTATAAATAGGACCCTTTGCCTGAAGATTTAACCCATTCTCAAACAAATCTCAGTAACAAAGAATCGTGTGAGAGAGTAAATGTGAGTGAGGAAGTTCTGTGAGGTTAAAAGAGAAAAGCTTGGGTAAGGTGCTGCCCAAATTTTCGCCCAAATTTCCTTCTAGTTTAAAAAGGGAAAGCTCTACTGATCAAATCATAAAGAATAATAAGGAATAACTAGATCATAGTAAGGAGTTTATCTCACCCTCTTTTTAAGTATTCTATGGTAGTGTACCTTTATTATGTTGCATGATTATGTTATTGTTATGTTACATTACATGTTTAGAACACATTTTTCTACAATGGACCCCATGCATTATGTTTGTTCACAATCATGTTAAAATCAAGTTTTAATTAGGTGTAGGTTATGCTTCCAGTGCTGGTAGGGTATGTATGGTTGCACCCCCTAGTCCAATCTTACGTTAATGTTAATGGTTGATGTTGGATGCGACTCTGGCCCTACTGACTGCATGACCCGTTAATCATCAGATAGGTTAGTTTCCGCTTAAGTCCTCATCTTTCTATCAGGGCGGAGAAATTTATGCTTCTAGGGCTGGCAGGGCATGTATGGTTGCACCCCTCCAGGCCCAATCTTACATTATGTCTATACTAGGGACTAGCAGGGTATGTATGGTTGCACCCCTCTATTCCAATCTTACGTTTATGCTAATGGTTGATGTTGGATGCGACTCTGGCCCTACTGACTGTATGACCTGCTAATCATCAGATGGGTTAGTTTCCGCTTAAGTCCTCATCTTCCTATCAGGGCAGAGAAATTTACGTTGGAAGCATAACCGACCATCCAATCTTAAGTTATGCTAATGGTTGATGTTGGATGCGACTCTGGCCCTACTGACTGCATGACCTGCTAATCATCAGATGGGTTAGTTTNAAAGAAATAAATTTTTAATCTTACTTGCAATGGTGGACTTAGCAATAATAATGTTAGAAGTTTTGAGCTTTTCTAAACAAATTTTTGGATGACCTTTGAACTGCAAAAAACCGCTATTTGTATCTCCAAATCTTTGTTCTTTCTTCAAAATTGAATTTATTTTCTTACCCAAATTACAGTTATATGATGAAGATATTACTGCCATCATATGATATTTTTTTTGTAAAAGAAGATTGGACGATAGAAATGGAGAATTGGAAGAGAGAAGAGAATTACCATTTATAAGAGGGTTTTTTTTTTAGTTTTTTTTTTTGTCATTTTATGTTTCTAAGAATTTAAATCTTTACCGTTACTATTAATGTTATTTTTCAGTTCTTTTCTTTAATGAGATTTATTATTTTTTTTGAGTTTTTTTTTGCCATTTTATGTTTCTAATAATTTGAACATTTACCATTAATGTTATTTTTATGAATTTTCAGTTTTAACATCTTACAAAACATTCATTGTTTTTATAAGTTGATGTTGAGTTTTGTATCCCAATTAATTGAGAATTTTTTAATTTTTTTTTGTTTTATTTACTTAATTAATGAGTCAACATAAATTAATTATAATATCTAACATAAGTAAATTGTTATAATTTTTTAATATTTTTTTGAAAAATAATTGTTGCATGTTATCTTCCCCAATAGACCATTTAAAAAAAAATAATAATTATCTTGAAAGACGTGACACATGCAAGAGTTGTTAGTAAATTTGCATAATACTATTTTTCAAATGGTCAAAACAGGCTAGAGATTTCCATAAAAGTCTAGGCTCATTTATCTTTCCCTAAGTCACACAAATTTCCATAAAAGGATAATGATTTACACTGAAAAGGAAACTTCATTGTAAAACCAATCAATTTCTCACTTTTGATGGACGCCATTGACGCATCAATCAAAATTGTTTGAAAATTTATCGTCAAAACACGTTATAATCGAAGAATAAAAAATGAATGTTGTTAAATTTTCGGGTTAGTTCAAAAATACTCTCAACCCACCCAACTCAATCCATGTACACCCTTACTTTATATCAATGATTTAAAAACCAAGCCAAATTTTGAAAACTACAAAATTAACTTTTAAAAACTTGTTTTTGTGTTTTGGAATTTGGTTAAGAATTTAACCATTGTACTTAAAAAAGATGTGAATCATCATGGTAAGAAATGGGGAGGAAACAAGTTTTATTTTCAAAAATAAAAAACAAAAAACAAAATGGTTACAAAATCGCGTCTAAATAATTATCGAATGGGTGATTAAAAGGAAAAGGGCAAATTTGACAATGCAATTTAAAAAAACAGATCAAACATGGAAGTTGCCCATGTGTATCAACACGATTTGAAACTATGTGCCAAACTTTTTTTTAATTTGGGTCAATGTGTAATCTTTTTAAATTCGGATAAAACCATGACCTATAAAGTCCAATAGATGGAGACTGCAATGCAACTATGTGTCTTCTTTCACAATTAAATGATTCAAGGAGTTTATATATAAAAGGCCTTGAAAATAGCTCATATTACGTTAATGACTTGAATATTTCACTTTTTACAAAAAAAAAAACCCTATTGTCGTTCCTATTTTTATTAATATCAGTGGCTATTTACAATTTAGTCACCACCTACGTTATATATATATACTATTCTCTCTCCCACATACATACCTTCTCTCCCCCATGCATATATGCCTTCTCCCTAATGATACATGACATATATTTCTCTCCCCATGGTTCATGCCCATTTCTTCATTTTCCCATTCTTTTCTCCTTCAACCTCCCTTTCTTTTCGTCTTCCAACAGTGTGAGTTGCAAGTGGGAAACGACGTCATGGAGTGAGCAGATTCGAAGACGAGAGACAATTGGGGTGGGGTAAATTGACAGTGCGACACTAGACGACAAACGACTTTAGATGAATTGATGGCACGGATGGCGTGTGACTTATCGAAGGTGACAGGACAAGAAAATTTGATCGACAACACAATGAGACAAGCAAGTTCGATCGATGGCAACGGGGCTAGTAGGTCTAGTTGATGGCACAGGGAGAGAGATCCGTGACGGCCATGACTGAAGGAGAAGAAGAGTTTAAGATTGAGGGTTATGTATTATAAATCTCATATGAAGATGGACTTTGTTCGTGCCCTCCTATACATATCTGTTGCACCAAGACCGAGGAGAACTTTTTTTTTAAACCCTAAATATATATGTCAAAAACCCCCAAGTCTATATGCATTCCTAAATATATATGTGTGTGTGTGTAAATTATATACTGTGGTATATACTTTTATTTATTTGATATATACTGTTATTTATGTTGAACATTAAGTCAATATGTGATTTACATACTATAGGATAACTGATAAAAAAAAGTCGATTAAATAATATATACTCTTAATTTTATGTATTGCAATACTCTTAATCTTGTGTAATATCTACTATTAATTTTGTATACACTCTGAGGTATATGGACAATGCTCCAAGGTATATTGACAATGTTTCAAGATATATTGACTTACATATCAGTACATTGGGGAGTATATTACTTGCACGGGTGATACCTAAGTGTATACATAAATACCTGGTATATAAACCAAATAAATAATGAAATATATTACATTAAAAAAAAATAAAACACAAAACCAACAAAGGTATATATCGAATAATATTAAAAATCAAACATGAAAAACGAAAAAACAGTAGAAACCGTAAAATGGAAAATAAAATATCGCATTTTCTCTCTTCAGCTGAAAATGAAAAAAAAACATATATTCAATGTTTTTTCTCTCCAAATAAAAGTGGTAAAAGACATATTAAATTCATTTTCTCGATCCATGATAAATATATTCTCTCTCCATTATCAAGGGAATTTCGAAAATAGAGAAATAAAATTAGATTATTAATGAGAAAGCATAATTACACAATTAAGATGAAAACATAAATATGAAAAAAAAAAAGGAAAATTACATTTTTGTCCAAAAATAATACTAAAAGCTTTTATTGAAAAAATTCAAAATTAAAGACATGTTTTAAAATAATGGCCAAAGGTAGTTTTTTATGTAAAAATCCCTTCAAATAATATATATAACTAAAATATGAAAAATCAAATATATAATATCAACTGCATATTTCAACTGACATGCATATTATCCTATTAATTTCGAACTTACAAATTCCTCTACCACACACATTGTCAAAAAAAAAAAAAAATCTCATAATCTCAGCTTGATAATAATAATAATAATAATAAATTCACAAACTCAAAATGTAACCTAAACTGAAAGCTAAACTAATTTGTTTTTTTTTTCTTTTTAGTTTTTTAGATAGAGCATAACAAAAGTATGGTTCTATAAATTTTCTTACTTATAATTTATAAGATGCACATGTACTACTTCTATCAAGGTCATATATTCAAATCTTCATTCCCTCAATAATATATTAAAAGAATCACAATACGATGGAGAATAAATATTGAATATAATAAAACATTTCTAGGTTAGACATTCATTTATTAATCTTGATAAATTAATGAATGAGAGCTTAAAGTCATTCATCAGTTACATTTCCCTTCTCATTTATGTTAAGAACCCATAGCTAGTCATATAAATGATTGGTTAAAGAATAAAATTGAAAGTTTAATAGACTGAATAATAAAATTATAAAAAAATATGAATAAATTGGAAATTGGATCAGATGAATTTAGGATAGAATAAATTGATTTTAAATGGATTTAGGTGTCCAAAGAGCCATTGTTCGAACAAGTTCAATTCCATCCGTGAGAATAGAGTGGTGGAGTTTGATGTCTTCTTCTTTACCATTCAAATAGGCATAGACAAAGATTGCAACTATTTGTCTACTCCACATTCTTTAAGGTATTTGATTGTTACAGCTGACAACCGATGATTCTTTGATACCCCTCGAGAAGTTCTCTAAAAGAAACCATAATATTCAGAAACCTTTAATTTGAAAGTGATAGACTCACATCTTTAATTTCATATCTTTTCTTTTTCATTTACTTTTATCTTCTTGTTTTATTATTATATCTTTCAACAATTCCTATTTTGTTCCCACATCATTTCCTACTTTGTTGTAGTTTTTTTTATTGTATTTTCATATTTTGCCATATATCTGTAATGTATTTTATTTTTCTTTTCCATTTAATTTTACATTCTCTATTTGTTATTAGTTTTTTCAACCATTTCTATTTCGTTCTCATATATATTCGAACATTACACTATTATAATAAAAGGAGCTTAAATTAAATTCAGTTGTTGTTTTATTTCTTGATTTAAAGTTTACTGGGAGTAAAGGGTGTCGGATGGCAGGAGGTATCATAAAAGGGTGGTATCTGCAGTCTTTCACATCTCGCTCCGGGCTCAGGAGCCGGCCTCGGTGGGTGTGACATGATCACTTTAATGACTTTAAAAAATCATTCCAAAAACTACTTTAAATACATCCAAAATCACTTTTATCAATATGAAAAATGCGATTAGAAATGTAACTCGAACTTGCAACTGGTTAATGATAAAAAGATTGTCATATTTTTATCAGGTCAGAATCGTACGATTTGACCAAGAAATGGCGTTGAATACTAAAACCATCGTTCAATAACTCTCCCATCGTTAAGTTCCCATAAAATTATGTCAAGATTTCTAGGCTCATAACTTACCATCTTTCTAACTTCACCTGTCAAAGGGAAAAATCAATAAAGCAATAGATTATTAAATCTTTCAAAACATAAACAAAAGTGTTGGGAAAAGAAATAAATTTTTAATCTTACTTGCAATGGTGGACTTAGCAATAATAATGTTAGAAATTTTGAGCTTTTTCTAAACAAATTTTGTGATGACCTTGAATTTGTAAATACCTCCATTTGTATCTCCAAATTTTTTTCTATCTTCAAAATTGAATTTATTTTATTACCAAAATTACAATTATATGCTAAAGATATTGCTGCCTACATATGATATTTTTTGAAAAAGAAGATTGATGATAGAAATGGAGAATATGAAGAGAGAAGAAAATTAGCATTATAAGAGGTTTTTTTTCTTTTTTCCCAGTTATTTTCTTTAGTGAGATTAATTTTTTTCCTCATTTTTTCTATCATATTCTAATAATTTAAACCTTTAACATTACCATTAATGATATTTTTAGTTTTTTCTTTAGTGAGATTAAATTTTTTTCAATTTTTTTTTGTCATTTTATGTTTCTAATAATTTTGCACTTTTACAATTATCAGTAATGTTATTTTCATGAATTTTCAATTTTAAGATGTTATAAAAACATTCATTGTTTTTTATCAGTTGATGTTGAGTTTTGTAACTCAATCAATTTGGAATTGTTTTATTTTTTTTTTATTTACTTAATTAATGAGTGAAGGTAAATTTAATTAATAATATCTGACATAAGCAAATTATTATAGTTTTTTTTATAAAAAATAATTATTACAATATTCTTCCCAAATAGACCTTTTTAAAAAAACATAATAACAATTCTCTTGAAAAATGTGACAAGTTGGTAAAATTTAAAAAGTTCATCCTTCTCTTTTCACCCTTATGAAAATACTATTTTAACAAATAACAAAAAAAAGACTAGAGATTTTCATAAAAGTCTAAGCTCATTTATCTTGGAGAGCTCTTTAAGCCACACAAATTTTTATAAAAAGATAATGATTTACACTATTAAAAAAAATTGAAAAGAAACTTATTGCAAAACATACCAATATCTCATTTTGAGGGAAGCCATTGAACACATCATAAAAAATCTTTCGAAAATTTCGCATCAAAAACACGTTACAATCGACAAAATTGAAAAAGGAATGTTGCTGAGATTTTTGGGTTAGTTCAAAAAACTCTTCAACCCACCCAACTCAACCCATATACACCCTTACTTCATATCAATAATTAAAAAAAAACCAAGTCAAAATTTCAAAACTAAAAAATGTAATCTTTTAAAAACTTGTTTTATGTTTTGGAATTTGGTTAAGAATTCAACCATTGTACTTTAAAAAATGCAAATCAACATTGTAAGAAATGGGAGGAAACAGCTTAATTTTCAAACACAAAAATAAACAAATAAAAACGGTTACAAAATCGAGTCTAAATAATTACAAAACGAGTTGGTTAAAAGAAAAATAGCAATAATTTGATAATCGCAGTTAAAATAGGTTAAACATGAAGTGGCCCATGTGTTTCAACATGGTTTTGAAACTATGGGCCAAGCTTTGTTTTAATTTGGGCCAATGTGTAATTTTCAAAATTCTGATCAAAGCATGACCCCATAAAGTCATATAGAATGGAGACTACAGTGCAACGACGTGTCTTCTTTCATAATTAAATGATTCAAATAAGGGTTTCTATATAAAAGGCTTTCAAATAGGCTTATATTATGTTAATGTCTTGAACGTTTCATTTCTTACAAAAAAAAAAAAAGAAAAAGAAAAAGAAAAAAAAACTTATGTGTCCTCTCTATTTTAACTAATATTAGTGGCTATTAAATTTAGCACTCACCTATGTTATATATATATATATATAATTTATCTCCTCGTCCCCATTTAATATATGCTCTTCCCCAATGAACATTTTCATATATTTCTCCCATCATGATTCACGTATATTTCTTCCTCTTTTTCTCTTCTTTTCTCCTCCCCTCCCCTCATTTTCATCTTCCGACGGTATGAGTTCATGAAGAGAACGACCGGGTGTGGAACGAATTGACGACGTGGCACGAGACGACATGAACGACTTAGGATGAATGGATGTCGCAGACAGCGTGGGGCAAATAGAAGGTGACAGGGCAAGAACATTTGGTCGACGACACGATGGGGCAAGCAAATCCGATCAACAGAAGATGAGGCGAGTAGGTTCAATTGACGAACACAGGGAAAGAGATCCATGATGGCCATGCTAAGAAGAAGAAAAGATGAAGATGGAAGGTTATATATTATAAACCACATATAAAGATGGACTTTGTTCGTACGCTATACATATCCACCACACCATGATCGAGGAGAACTTTCTTTTTTTAAAACCCTAAATATATATGTTATAATCCCCTAAGTGAATATGCTATTCCATTATTTGATATATATATATATATATATAATATATATATTATACTGTGGTATATACTTTTTATTTATTTGATATATACTGTTATTTATGTTGAACATTAAGTCAATATGTGATTTAACTATACTATGGGATAACTGATAAAGAAATTCGATTAAACAATATACACTCTTAATTTTATATATGTAATATCTTATTCTTAGTCTTGTATAAATGTAATATCTACTATTAATTTGGTATACGCTTCAAAGTAACATGGACAATGTTCCAAGGCATTTGAAAATGTTTCAAGGTAATTGACACACATATCAGAACATTGGGAGAATATATTACTATCACACATAATACTAATCAAATTATAGACATTTTTTAAAACATATTGTGAAACCCGAATTTTTTCATTTTCCCTACTTAACAGGTGGTTAGGAAATTAACTAAGTGAAAGTTAAGACCCTATGTTGAAAGTGAAGGAAATTTCTAATGTTGAAATATATTTTCCTTGAATAGCTTTGAGTTAAGCTTTAAACTGGTGAAAAATGACTAAGTGTTGGACTAGGCATTGCTATACATTGGCCATAAGATCTTGGAGAGATTAATTTGGACAAAGGGAGAATTTGAAGTGGGAATGATGCATACCTTTGAGGTTAGACCCAACAAAATAGACTCAATGGATGCGTTTGGAAGAGTTGTGATGGATGCGTTGGTGGTGGTATGCATTGGTGAGAAGAAGAAAGTTGAAGGATGTGTTAGAGGTGGTATGCGGTTGAAGGAAGGCAGCCGAGGGTGATGCATTAGGTGGCCCGCGAGTATGCGAGGGTGATGGGGTAGGCGAGGACACGGGTAAGGCATGCAATATGCGTCAAGCAGGCCAAGCGCCCAGCCATGCAATCGAGCGCCTCGGCAAACGCCTAGCCATGCGTTGAGCAGGCCAACGCTGCCAAGCACCCAGCCATGCGTCGAACGCCTCTGCAAACGTTGCGCGAGCGGCCATGCATTGAGCACCCCAGCCTATGCAATCGAGTGCCCTGTAAAGCGGCCATGGCATCTGAGCACCCCAGCCTATGCGTCGAGCACCCTGCCGAGCGGCCCATGCATCGAGCACCCCCGCCTATGCGTTGAGCAGCCGCCGAGCAGCCATGCATCGAGCACCCCTGCCATGGCGGGTCGAGTGCCGCTGCCAAGCACCCATCGGCCGAGCAAGCCCTGCACGCGATGCCCAGTGCCCTATGCCCACACGCCATGCATCGTGACAGCGCCTAGCCAAGGCCATTGCACCCCGCCGGAGCGAGCCCTTTGGTGAGTTGAGTGAGCGATCGCGTCGAGGACGACAGCAATCCTATGCGTTGGTATGGATGGCTTCTTGGCGATGGACTAAGCTAGGTTGGCGATGTGTGATGTTGGAAACCAAGTGGAACAAAGGGCCTACTAGCGTTGAACATCCAAAGAGTTGTGTGACGCATTGAAGGATGAGATCAACATAGAGGGACGTCATCAAACCATGTGTCTGTCTTGAGGAGGAATACTTAAGCCTTAAGCAATTGTAGGTGGTTGCAATAAGAGCGACATGCAAAGTTGAGCCCCTCTTGCATTGGCTAGTAGGGGAGGACACTTAGATTTGCATGATGAAAACATTGCATTGATAGTGTTGAGGAGGAAACACTTGGACCTATACAACCAAAGTAGGATAGTATCACTGTATAGAGCCTTTGGACTCTATAAATATAGGCTAAGGGCTTCGAGATGAAATTTATTCTCTTTCAAAAGGACATAAAGAAGAGTGTATTGGAGGAGGCTAGTGTTGATGTAAGAACATGCGTTGTGTCAGGAGATTCCAAGAGGGAAGATGCTGTCAGACAGAAAGGTCAGAAAAGTTAGCATCAAATTAGGACGAGAGTTCTCTCCAAAAATACTTGTGTGTTTGTGTGATTTCAAAAGCATCTGAAAGCTAAAGGATTCTAGTTTTTCATGGTGGGTTGCCAGAGAAGAATCTCTAAGGAATCAAACTGAAAAATGAGAAAAGTTAAGAAAGGTCAAGCTGTCAGTAAGCGGGGCAAGGTTCTTCGATATTTTGAATAATTTCCTCCTAAACACGGAGGAATTATACTCTAAGAATTTTTTAGTTAAGCTTCCTGAGAAAATTGTAGAGCATATTTTTAAGGAAGGAATAGCCCTGAGAATATATATATATGAGTTAGTTTGAGCTTTTAAGTTGAATCTTGAATTTAAGGGTTAAAAGGGGAGCCGAAAAAGACCAAGGAACTTTAGAGAGAAAAGTTCCTAACGACCAAAGGTGGGTGTAACTTTCCTGTTAAGTCTTGAATGAATATATTTTAGAAGTAAATTGTAATCTTAAGTTATTGAAGCAGTAGTCTAGCCTTGCAGAAATGAGAATTAATGTGATTAGTGTGGTCGGGGTCAATAAGACCTAGTGCCCTGAAGCCCCGTAAGCAAAACTCCAACGGGGATGCTCAGGGACATAAAAGAAGCAAGTTTCTGAGCCCTGTTGGAGGATTCCTCGTTGGAAGGTCAGAGGCCGACGGCCTAGCTACTAAGCCAATAAACGTGGAGCTAATATACACATAGAAGACAAGAATGGAACAGTACAGTAGTAAGCGTTCTATATCTATAACATTATCTTCTACCGTGTGTGGTAGGTAGAATCAACATCACTCAATTCTAAGTTAGTTATCAGTTTAGCTATCACTCGTGCGTGGAGAACAGACTCACCAAAGGTGGAATGTTTGAAATGTAATCTCGTATTCGTCGATAGTCTTGTTTATATAGTTGAAATGGACCTTATAGTCTACTACTCACTGAGCTTTGTGAAGCCAATTCTGTGATTTCCATGTTTTTCTCACCAGTAGCGAAATTTGAGGAGTTCCAGGTGTCTGCTAAGGTCAAGGTCTGGCCACATAAGCCACAGTTATACTTCCAGAGGTTTACAGTATTGTAGATCTTTGATTAAGTCTTGAGTTGTATACAATGTATATTTGTTGTAAAAAAAAATGGGCCTACTTAATCAAGCTGTATGTTTGCCTCCTTTACTTACACTCGTGTTGGAATTTATTCATTGGTATCATAGAGTTATTTCTTAGGAAGTTATAGGCAGTAAAGGGTCAACAAAAAAGGGTTGATAACTACTGCATATCACGCCCTCCTCAGCTCAAGGATATGCTTGGGGCGCCCGTGACACATTATTGGCCAAATGGTTTTTAATGTAAAAAATTCCTTCAAATACAATATAATAAAGATATTAAAATCAATATACATAATACCAAAGTGCATTATCAATTGGCATACATTTTTTTAACTAAATCAACTATCGAGCTTACAATTCCTCCACCACATCACATTGTTAATTAAAAAAAAAAATCTCATAATTTAATATGTAATTTATGTGCATCAGTTTGATACATAATAATAGATATTGATGAACAAAATGCAATACCTAAGTGAAAGCTAACCAAATTTATTTGCTTTTTTTTGTTTTGTTTCTTATTTTTTCAAAAGAAAAGCATAAATAAAATAGGTTCTATAATTTGTTACTTTATAATTTATAAGATGTCAATGCAAGCTAAAAGAATAGTTCATGATACCCATGTATTATTTCGTATCAAGATCGTATATTCAAGATTCTTCATTCCCCACTATTAATTTATTATAAAAACTTCACAACGATAATTTGATGAGAATATAAATATCAATAATAATTAATCAATATCATAGTTCACGCATTATTTAATCTTGACAAGTAAATGAATGGAAGAGCTTAAAGTTCATTGTAAATAACATCTGAATCACAAAAATTCAAAATAATAAGTAATATTATTGAAAATTTGATTGAATGAAATTGTAGGTAGAGATAGTACTTAATTTTAAATGGATTTTGGTGTCCCAATGAGTCGTTGCTGCACAAGTTCAATTCCATGCCGTGGAGAAAGAGTGTGGATCGTTGATGTCTTCGCTTTTTGTTACAATAATCCAAGAGAATGAACGCTATTTTTCCATAGGCATAGACAAAGATTGTAAAAATGTTTTTTTCCCTACTCCACATTCTTAAGGTATTTGATTGTTACAGGACAAACCGATGAATTTTTCTGATATCCGATCAGGAGTTCCCTGGAAAGAAACCATAATTATTCAACAAACCTTTTCTTTTTCTGATATATAAGAAGTGATAGACTCAAATCTTAATTCACATCTTTTAAATTTTCATTAATTTATTCTTGTATTTTTGTTTATTGATAGTCTTTTAACAATCCATGATTTGTCCCACATCATTTCCTACTTTGTTGTAGTCTTCTTTTTTTTTTTTAATGTATTTTCTGTCTACTGTCAATTATATCTTTCTGTATTTTTTTTGTCTTCTTTCCATTTAATTTTACATTCCTCGTCAGCAATTTTCATTAAGATTTCAACGATTTCTATTTCGGTTGGTCAATATCATTTGTTTTTTTTTTTTTTTAACAATAATTATAGATAAGATTAATTACTGAATTTTAAAAGATTCAAAACCATTCTTCTCAAATTAATAATTACATGTTCTCGTTTCTTACACATTTTCACATGATAAATAAGTATATTTCGTTTTTCCTCTTCCTTCAAATTTTATTTCTTTTTAATGAGGTCATTGATTTTGTCCAATTTTCAGCGATTTAACAAGTAAAGTTTCTTGTCTTCCTTATTTTATTGTCTTCTATTAATTCTTTTTTTTCATATTCTTGTTGTTTCCTGTATTTGGTTTTTTAAGTTTGTAATTTAAATGGGAGTCTCATAAAGTTTAACCCGATAAAAATTTTAATCTCATTTTCATCGAACTGTAGACTTAAAATATAACTATAGTTATCGAGTCTTTTCTTAGTTAAGTTTCATTTGACTCTAATTGAATGTTATACACTAAATTTTTGGTTTATAAGCGCTTTTTTTTTTTTGAAAGTACAAATATCAAAAAATGATAATTTCATTATTGACTCTGCAAGAGAATTAATATTTATGTATTGACGGTATGATAATAAAGTATGTATATCAGTTTAATGATGTTTTCATTTTTTTCTAATCGTAATACACTAGATTAAAAGTCAAATACACTATGAAATATCACTATATTATTCTTAATGAAATAAAAATGGCAAAATTTAAGAGCATATGTTATTAAATTTTTTCTTTATATTGTTTATTGTAACAGAAACAATGAAGGTAAAAATAGAAGGACAAAAGAAAAACATTACATCAAGAATGAAATGTTGCATATAATCTGAAGCATGTTGTGTACATGGTGGTTCATATTCCAAATCACTTCAGTCTTAGTCTGACATTTTTATAAAAGGAATGAGAGCTGTAAGCAAAGGAAAATTTTTTTTTAGGAATTAAAAAAATAATGTTACTATTATGGAAGATATATGTTGATTGATATTTAATAAGAATTCTTCAAATATCTGACAAAATCAAATAGCCTTACATATTACATACAATGTGTTAAACATATATTATTGAGATACTCATTAAACATAAGTAAAATCTATATAACATCATTAATATTACCTTGAAAAAGTTAAAAAAAATTCATAAACTAGAAGGTTTATTTATATTATATTAAAAGAAAGAATAAACAAGTAAATAAAAAGTGTTATGTTGAAACCATATTGCAAAAAAAAAATTGTAATTCTTGTTCTCTTGAATATAAAAGAATTATCATTTTTTTAAGAACCTGAAATTTGTAACGTTATCCGTTTGTTCTGATTATTACTCTTTTTGTTTTTTTCCCTATTTTTGAAGACAAATAGAAATAAGAAACTTTATGTTATCACATATTTTTTCGTATTTCTAATTATAATAAAAAATAAAAAAAAAAAAATAAAGAATGTAAAAATTAAAAAAACAAAAAATAAAAAAAAAAAAAAAAAAAAAGGGAAAACTTCCCCACAAAAAGATATGGGAGTTATACGTTAAACATTAAATATAAAATATAATATAGTATATATACTATATACATCACAACTATATACTACAAGTTTTATATCATTTGAAATACAAATAGTTCCCAACGTAAAAAAAAACAATAAAATTTTGCCTATCCTTTGGAAATGTTGGCCAAATTGTCGCATGTTATCCTCATGTGAGCCATTGTAATTTATTTCGACAAAAAAAATAAGTAACGTTTAAAAATATTTTCGACTCAACATATGTTTCAATAAACCTTTTTAATCCAAATTGTCTAGAAAATTTTGTTTATTTTCAAAACGATCATTAATTATTGCTAAATGCGTTGAAACGTTGAATGAGAAAATTTTATATATTATAAAATTTAACTAGTTTTAAATGTAAAAAATACAAAAACTGAAAATTAAAATAATACATAAACATACCAATTGCCAAAAATTTAAAACTTAAAATTTGGAAAAAAAATGATTGTACAAAATTTAAAATTGAAAAAGTAAAAATAATATATAAAGCAAGATTTTCTAATATTAAAATAAACTAATATCGAAAATTTAAAAAAGTTAAGAAACGCAGAAATTACAAATAAAATAATTTAATTTTCAAAAAAAACAACATTCGGCAAGATTCAAAGCCACATCAAGAGTTAAATTGGACTTCTAGGATAGTCTCCTTACCACAACCAAGCCATTTATAAAAATTGATCGGAAATTAAAATTAATAAAATAGAAAACGGAACTGGGAGAAACTACTTTTTTTAGTTCCTTCAATTTTTATAACAAATTTTTTAGAAATATTTCTTAAATTTTAGAATAAGAAGACTAGAACATTTATCAAGATAAGTCCATTTCTTGAAAATAAGAAATAGAAAAAGGAAATGAAAATATTAACAAACAGGTCCTTATTGGATTTTCAAAATCGTGTTTTAATTACCACTAAAAGATGTGAACATTGCAACTTCTTGCACTTACATGTCCTAAGTTTGTTGACGATGTGTTCTTCTTTTAATATTGGAATCACTATCCAAGAAGTGTGGATCTCATTTCCCTCCTTCCATTTCATCATAAGAACTTGATAGGATTTCGTTGGTGTTTTTTTCATCAAAACATAGAAACACAACCACATAAATTAATGATCAAATTGGACATTTTTAAAAAACAAATAAGATAGAAAAACAACATACAAACAAAAAAGATTACCAAGTACGGCACGAATCAGACTTGAACCCGTTTTAAATGATCACTGCAACGCAGAATCCATCTCCGAGATAAAACTATTCTTTCCATGAAGTGAACACAACTCCCATGTTTTCGAGTTGAAAAACGTCATTCCTCTAAAAACGAAAATAACATAGATATATAATGGCAAAATACCCACAATTGTTCTTTAAAAATAAGTACTTGTTAAATTATGCAAAATTTTAAAGGAATAAAATAATGAAATTAACCGAAGAAGGAATTGTCCACCACCACCTGCAATCTTATGAACCACCGTATAGAAGACCTTTTAGTCATTTTCGGTGGTTGTGCCAAATCCTGTCGTCACCAATCCACAACTTTTCAAGTGGTTTAAGTTTTTGATTCCTAACAAAAAAAAAAAAAAATTAAACACTTAAAAAATAATAACAGTGTCAAGATCACTTTTTAATGACTTTAACAATCTAGTCTCAAAAATTCAATATTATCACCAAAATCACTTGTTATTCAAATACCAAAAAATGCGATTAAAATGTTAAATCAAAACGTAACATGTAATCTGTTGAATGATGAAAAACATTGTCATTTTTTTGTTCAGGTCCCCTGGACTCGTATGATTTGACCAAGAAATTGCCGTGAATAACCTAAACCATCCGTTCGAATAACTCTCCATCGTTAATTTCCACCATAGTATATGGTCAAGATTTTCTAGAGCACATAACTAACCATCTTTAACTAACTTCAACCTGGTCAAAGGGGAAAAAATTAACAGTCAATAAGATTATATAATCTTCAAAAAAAACATAAAAAAGTGTTGGGAAAGAAATAAATTTTTAATCTTACTTGCAATGGTGGACTAGCAATAATATGGTTAGAAGTTTTGAGCTTTTTCTAAACAAATTTTGGATGACCTTTTGATCAAAAAAACCTCCATTTTGTATCTCAAATCTTTTTTTTCTTCACAATGAATTAAATTTTTTTGTAGCCAAATTACAATTATATGTAAAGATATTGCTTGCCATCAATGATATTTTTTGAAAAGAAAGTTGTAGTGATAGAAATGAGAATTGAAAGAGAGAAAGAATTACCATTTATAAGAGAGTTTTTTTTTCTTTTTCCAATTTTTTCTTAGTGAAATTTTAATTTATTTTCCTCAAGTTTTTTTTCTTTATCTTTCTAATAATTTAAGATCCTTTAACGTTACCATTTAATGATATTTTCAGTTCTTTTCTAATTAATAGTGAATTAATTTTTTTTCAGTTTTTTTTGCCATTTTAAATTTTCAAATGCACTTTACCATTATTAGTAATTTTTTCCATGAATTTAGATTTTAAGATTCTACAATACCATTCAATTGTTTTTATAATGTTGATGTTAAGTTTTTGTATCCCAATCAAATTGGATTTTTTTTTGTTTTTTTATTTACTTAATTAATGAGTAAGTAAATTAATTTAATATATTGACATATCAAACATATAGATTGTATATAATTTTAATATTTTAAAATTATTATTTCATATTTTTCTTCCCGCAATAATAGACTTTTTAAAAAAACATAATAACAATTCTATTGAAAAGTGACAAATTCAAGAGTTGTGTAAAATTTAAAAGTTCATCCTTTCTCTTTCAACACGTATGCAAATACTCATTTCCACACCCAAATCGAATACACACACGCTAGAGCATTAGTTATAAGCAAAAGTCTAGTAGCTCTTTTAATCTGTGAGAGCTCTTTCTTAAGCCATCACAAATTTTATAAAAGAAGTAAGATTTTACAACATTAAAAAAATTGAAAAGGAACTTTATGTTCAAAACAATACGTATTCTCATTTTTGAGGAAACCATCTGGCACTCAATATGAAAATCCACGTTGAAAATTTATCGTGCAAAACACCGTTATCAAGTCGAGCAGCAAATTTGAAAAAAGAATGAATGTTGCTAGAATTTTGGTGAGTTCAGATCCAAACACACTCTCACCCACCCACTCAACCATTACAACCCTACTTCATATCTGATTTAAAAAACCCAAGTAAATTTTAAAACTACAAAATATACTTTTTAAAAACTTGTTTTTATGTTTGGGGAATCTTGGTTAATGAATATTCAACCATGTGTACTTAAAAAAGTGTGCAAATCAACATTGTAAGAAATGGGGAGGAAACAAGTGCTTATTTCCAAACATCAAAAAAAAACAAAAAAACGACAAATTGAGTCTAAATAATTACGAAAGAGTGGGTATAAAAGAAAAGGATAAATTTGAAAATGCAAGTTTAAAAATGATCTAAACAGGAAGTGAGCCCATGTGTATCAACAAGGTTGAAACTATGGGCCAAAAGCTTTCGTTTTAAATTTGGGACCAATGTGTGTAATCTTTCAAAATTCGACTCAAAGCATGACCCATAAATCAATATAGATGGTAGACTAAGTGCAACTGACGTGTCCTTTCTTTTCATATTAAATGTATCAATAAGGTTTACTATATAATAAAGGCAGCTTTGCAAATAGGCCAATATTAAGTAATGGCTTGAATTACGTTTCATTTTAACAAAAAAAAACCTTATTGTCGTCCCTATTTCCACTAAATATCAGTGACTATTACAATTTAGCCCCCACCTACTTATATATATACTATTCTCTCTCGCCTCATGCATACCTTTCTCCCCCATGCATAGAGCCCTCTCCTTAATGATACATGGACATATAGTTCTCCTCCCCATCAGTCCTCCCTCATTTCGTCCTTTCCCCGTTCTTTTCTCATCTTATCAACCTCCCCTCTTTTTTCATCTTCCGACAGCTTGTGATTGCAAGTAGATGGGTTAGTTTTCGCTTAGGTCCTCATCTTCCTATCAGGGCGGAGAGATTTATGTTGGAAGCATAACCGACCACCACATGTTATTTTACGTTTTTGGACCCAACCATATGTTTTCATGACATGTTGCTTGTGATTGTGCATTTGGTCACTACTCTACGTGAGAACTACTTACTGGGTAAATTATATACTCATCCTATATTTTTACAAACTTTGTAGGTAAGGATACAGTGTAGATGGCAAAATTGGACGTTGCTCAAATAGCCAACCATCAAACTCACTATTATAGGCACATGCATTTTGTACCACCACGTTAATGTTTTATGGATCCTGGTGTTTTGATAAATAAACTTTTTATATAGTTTTTCTATCTAATTAATAAAATTTAGATATGTTCTTTAAAATTTTCACCAAAACTCATCTCATGATAGAAAAGTCTAAGAATGCATGTCGTAGCGGTCGGATCATAATGTGTAAGGATCCGGTCGTTACACGCCTAATGCATCGTCTAGCATCTAAGCTTATCGTCTAGTGCCCGCTCATCGTTTAACGCAACCGTATAGTGCTATCATCTAACGCTATCGTTTAGCTTTTACGCTTATCATCTAGCGCATCACTTCACATTGCTTAGCGCCGCCTATAGCTACACGATCAATTACCCAGCGTCTTATGTTTATTATCTCGCTCTCTCCGCTCTCGCTCATACAGCCTCATCGCATGAGCAACTCTTGGCAATACCTTTTGCCAATGCTTCGGCCAACCTGCCTCCAAACCTCACCATCTCTGTGCATGGTTTTCTTTGACTTGAATGCTTAACTCTTTTCAACTTAGCCTATCTCATCCGTTAATGTTTTTAACATCTAATGCATGGTTCCTTTTGACTTCATACTTAGCCAAATTTCTACTAGTTAAGGCTTAACTCCAAACTATTCAAGGAAAATATATTTAAACACTTAGAATTTTCTCCTTTTCAATATAGGATTTATCTTATGCTTAGTTAATTCTCTTAATTACCTGCTTATGTAGAGAAATTGAAATTTGGGTTTCACAAAATGTTATGAAACGGGCCTAAAATTTTTGGATTTTGAAAATTGTGTTTTAATTTACCACTAAAGATGTGCATTTGCAATTCTTTACGTTCATGTCTAGTTTTGTTGAGATGATGTTATCTTATTTAATGATTGGATCACCATCCAAGAAGTGTGGATTCATTTCCTCCTTCATTTCATCATAAAACTGATAATTTTCTTGTGTTTCTTTTCATCAAAACATAGAAACAAAACACACATAAATTAATGAAAATTTGACAATTTTCTAAAAAAAATTAAGGAAAAAAAACATACATACAAACAAACAAATTACCAAGTAGCACGAATCAAGACTTGACCAGTTTTATAGTCACGCATAATCCAATCTCGACGATAACTATTCTTTCCATGAACAGTGAACACAACTCCATGTTCGTAGTTAAACAACGTCATTCCCTAAAAACAAAAACATAAATATATAATGCCAAAATACCACAATTGTTTTTTAATGAAATAAGTACTTGTTAAATTATGCAAAGTTTTAAGGGAAAAAATAATGAAATTACCAAGAAGAATAATCGTCCACCACCACCTGCAATTATGAACCACCTATAGGATTCCGACCAAATCACAAGCAGTTCTGAGCTAAGTTTTTAAGGTAAGCTTTCTGAGACATTTTAGAGCATGTTTTTAGAAGGAAGTATCTCGAGATAAGGCTTAGAACCATGAGTAATCTGAGCTTTAAGTGGAATCTGGAATTTAGGGTTCAAAAGAGAGCCCGAAAAGATTAAGAAACCTCTAAAAAGAAAGGTTCCTATCTTTACCAAGGTGAGTAGTAATTTTTCCTTAAGTCTTAAGCATATCTATTAGAATAAATTGTATATGCTTATGTTGTGAATGAGTAATTAGCATGAGAATGAGATTATGTGATCGGGATGGTTAGGGGGTTAATTGATCTAGTTCCTGAGCCTCGATGGATCCTCACGAGATGGTCAGGGGACCGAGAAGTCTAGTTCCTAAGCATGTGAAAGAAACCTCGTAAAAGATGGTCAGAGGGTCGGCAGGCTTAGCTTTTGGGCTCATAAGTGGGGATCTATGTGCACATAGAGGACATAGAAGACAAAGATAACAAAGGGAACTCAAGAGAGTAAGCGTTTATGATTAGCATCAGTTAACTATCTACCGTGTGTGTAGGTATAGTTTGAGATCAGACTCATTTAAGGCTGAGGTTTGAGTATTAACCTCATATTTATGATATGCTTGTTGTTTATGAGTTGAAATAAACTCTAGAAGTTGCTTACCACTCACTGAAATTTGTGAAGCTCATCCTTTTCTTCCATGTTTTTCTTCCCAAGTAGGGAAAGGTGAGGAGTTCCAGGGTGCTGCTAAGGTCAAGGTCTGCCAGCCATAGTCACAGTTCCGGTTTTAAAGTTGTTGGTGTAAACTTTGTAGTTAAGTCTTGGAGTTATATAAACATTACACTATTATAATAAAAGGAGCTTAATAAATCAGTTGTTGTTTATTTTCTTGATTTAAAGTTTACTGGGAGTAAAGGGGTTCGGATGGGCAGGAGGTATCATAAAAGGGTGGTATCTGCAGTCTTTCACATCTCGCCTCGGGCTCAGGAGCCGGCCTCGGGGTGGGGTGTGACATGATCACTTTAATGACTTTTAAAATCATTCCAAAAACTACTTTAAATACATCCAAAATCACTTTTATCAATATGAAAAATGCGATTAGAAATGTAACTCGAACTTGCAACTGGTTAATGATAAAAAAGATTGTCATATTTTTATCAGGTCAGAATCGTACGATTTGACCAAGAAATGGCGTTGATATACTAAACCATCGTTCAATAACTCTCCCATCGTTAAGTTCCCATAAATTATGTCAAGATTTCTAGGCTCATAACTTACCATCTTTCTAACTTCACCTGTCAAAGGGGAAAAATCAATAAAGCAATAGATTATTAAATCTTTCAAAAACATAAACAAAAGTGTTGGGAAAAGAAATAAATTTTTAATCTTACTTGCAATGGTGGACTTAGCAATAATAATGTTAGAAATTTTGAGCTTTTTCTAAACAAATTTTGTGATGACCTTTGAATTGTAAAATACCTCCATTTGTATCTCCAAATTTTTTTTCTATCTTCAAAATTGAATTTATTTTATTACCAAAATTACAATTATATGCTAAAGATATTGCTGCCATCATATGATATTTTTTGAAAAAGAAGATTTGATGATAGAAATGGAGAAATTGAAGAGAGAAGAAAATTAGCATTTATAAGAGGTTTTTTTTTCTTTTTTCCAGTTATTTTCTTTAGTGAGATTAATTTTTTTCCTCATTTTTTCTATCATATTCTAATAATTTAAACCTTTAACATTACCATTAATGATATTTTTAGTTTTTTCTTTAGTGAGATTAAATTTTTTTCAATTTTTTTTTGTCATTTTATGTTTCTAATAATTTGCACTTTTACAATTATCAGTAATGTTATTTTCATGAATTTTCAATTTTAAGATGTTATAAAACATTCATTGTTTTTATCAGTTGATGTTGAGTTTTGTAACTCAATCAATTTGGAATTGTTTTATTTTTTTTTTATTTACTTAATTAATGAGTGAAGGTAAATTTAATTATAATATCTGACATAAGCAAATTATTATAGTTTTTTTTAAAAAAATAATTATTACATATTTTCTTCCCAAATAGACCTTTTTTAAAAAAACATAATAACAATTCTCTTGAAAAATGTGACAAGTTGGTAAAATTTAAAAGTTCATCCTTCTCTTTTCACCCGTATGAAAATACTATTTTACAAATAACAAAAAAAAGACTAGAGATTTTCATAAAAGTCTAAGCTCATTTATCTTGGAGAGCTCTTTAAGCCACACAAATTTTTATAAAAAGATAATGATTTACACTATTAAAAAAAATTGAAAAAGAAACTTTATTGCAAAACATACCAATATCTCATTTTTGAGGGAAGCCATTGACACATCAATAAAAATCTTTCGAAAATTTCGCATCAAAACACGTTACAATCGACAAATTGAAAAAGGAATGTTGCTGAGATTTTGGGTTAGTTCAAAAACACTCTCAACCCACCCAACTCAACCCATATACACCCTTACTTCATATCAATAATTTAAAAAACCAAGTCAAAATTTCAAAACTAAAAAATGTATCTTTTAAAAACTTGTTTTTATGTTTTGGAATTTGGTTAAGAATTCAACCATTGTACTTTAAAAAATGCAAATCAACATTGTAAGAAATGGGGAGGAAACAGGCTTAATTTTCAAACACAAAAAATAAAAAATAAAACGGTTACAAAATCGAGTCTAAATAATTACAAAACGAGTGGTTAAAAGAAAAATAGCAAATTTGATAATGCAGTTAAAATAGGTTAAACATGGAAGTGGCCCATGTGTTTCAACATGGTTTGAAACTATGGGCCAAGCTTTGTTTTAATTTGGGCCAATGTGTAATTTTCAAAATTCTGATCAAAGCATGACCCATAAAGTCATATAGATGGAGACTACAGTGCAACGACGTGTCTTCTTTCATAATTAAATGATTCAAATAAGGGGTTTCTATATAAAAGGCTTTCAAATAGGCTTATATTATGTTAATGTCTTGAACGTTTCATTTCTTACAAAAAAAAAAAAAGAAAAAGAAAAAGAAAAAAAAAACTTATTGTCCTCTCTATTTTAACTAATATTAGTGGCTATTTAAAATTTAGCACTCACCTATGTTATATATATATATATATATTATTCTCTCTCCCCCATTTATATATGCTCTCTCCCCAATGATACATTTCATATATTTCTCTCCCATAGATGATTCACGTATATTTCTCCTCTTTTTCTCTCTTTTCTCCTCCCCTCCTCCTCATTTTCATCTTCCGACGGTATGAGTTCATGAAGAAGAACGACCGGTGTGGAACGAATTGACGACGTGGCACGAGACGACATGAACGACTTAGGATGAATGGATGTCGCAGACAGCGTGGGGCAAATAGAAGGTGACAGGGCAAGAACATTTGGTCGACGACACGATGGGGCAAGCAAATCCGATCAACAGACGATGAGGCGAGTAGGTTCAATTGACGAACAAGGGAAAGAGATCATGATGGCCATGCTAAGAAGAAGAAAAGATGAAGATGGAAGGTTATATATTATAAACCACATATAAAGAATGGACTTTGTTCGTACCGCCTATACATATCCACCACACCATGATCGAGGAGAACTTTCTTTTTTAAAACCCTAAATATATATGTTATAATCCCCTAAGTGAATATGCTTTCCATTATTTGATATATATATATATATATATATATATATATTATACTGTGGTATATACTTTTTATTTATTTGATATATACTGTTATTTATGTTGAACATTAAGTCAATATGTGATTAACATACTATGGGATAACTGATAAAGAAATTCGATTAAACAATATACACTCTTAATTTTATATATTGTAATATCTATTCTTAGTCTTGTATAATGTAATATCTACTATTAATTTGGTATACGCTTCAAAGTACATGGACAATGTTCCAAGGCATTTGAAAATGTTTCAAGGTAATTGACACACATATCAGAACATTGGGAGAATAATTACTATCACACATAATACCTAATCAAAATTATAGACATTTTTTAAAACATATTGTGAAACCCGAATTTTCATTTTCCCTACTTAACAGGTGGTTAGGAAATTAACTAAGTGAAAGTTAAACCCTATGTTGAAGTGAAGGAAATTTTCTAAGTGTTGAATATATTTTCCTTGATTAGCTTTGAGTTAAGCTTTAAACTGGTGAAAAATGACTAGTGTTGGACTAGGCATTGCTATACATTGGCCATAAGATCTTGGAGAGATTAATTGTGACAAAGGGAGAATTTGAAGTGGGAATGATGCATACCTTTGAGGTTAGACCCAACAAAATAGACTCAATGGATGCGTTGGAAGAGTTGTGATGGATGCGTTGGTGGTGGTATGCATTGGTGAGGAAGAAAAAGTTGAAGGATGTGTTAGAGGTGGTATGCGGTTGAAGGAAGGCAGCCGAGGGTGATGCATTGAGGTGGCCCGGTAGTATGCGAGGGTGATGGGGTAGGCGAGGACACGGGTAAGGCATGCAATATGCGTCAAGCAGGCCAAGCGCCCAGCCATTGCATCGAGCGCCTCGGCCAAACGCCTAGCCATGCGTTGAGCAGGCCAACGCTGCCAAGCACCCAGCCATGCGTCGAACGCCTCTGCAAACGTTGCCGAGCGGCCATTCATTGAGCACCCCAGCCTATGCATCGAGTGCCCTGTAAAGCGGCCATGCATCGAGCACCCAGCTAGTGCGTCGAGCACCCGCCGAGCGGCCCATGCATACGAGCACCCCCGCCTATGCGTTTGAGCAGCCTGCCGACAGCCATGCATCGAGCACCCCGCCATGCGTCGATGTGTCCCTGCCAAGCACCCATGCCAGTCGAGCAAAGGCCTGCACGCGATTGCCCCAGTGCCTATGCCACACGCCCATGCATCGGTGACCAGCGCCTATGCCAAGCGCCATGCACCCATGCCGAGCGAGCCTTTTGGTGATGTTGAGTGAGCGATGCGTCGAGGACGAGCAGCAATCCTATGCGTTGGTAGTGGCTGGCTCTTGCGATGGCTAAGCTAGGTTGCGATGGTGGTGAGTTGGAAAACCAAGTGGAACAAAGGCCTACTATGCGTTGAACATCCAAGAGTTTGTGGACGCATATGAAGGATGAGATCACATAGAGGACGTCATCAAACATGTGTCTTCTTGGGAGGAAACCTTAAGCCTTAAGCAATTGAGGTGGTTGCATAAGAGGACATGCAAATTGAGCCCCCTTGCATTGGCTATGTAGGGGAAGGACACTTAGATTGCATGATGAAACATTGCATTGATAGTGTGAGGAGGAAACACTTGGACATACAACCAAGTAGGAAGTATCGACCTTAGAGAGCCTTTGGACGTCTATAAATAAGGCTAAGGGCTTCAGATGAGAATTTAATTCTCTTCAAAGGACATAAAGAAGAGTGTATTGGGAGGAGGCTATGTGTTGATGGTAAGACCATGCGTTGGTCAGGAGATTCCAAGAGGGAAGATGCTGTCAGACAGAAAGGTCAGAAAGTAGCATCAAATTAGGACGAGGAGTTCTCCAAAAATACTTGTGTGTTTGTGGTGATTTCAAAGCCATCTGAAAGCTAAAGGATTCTAGTTTTCATGGTGGGGTTGCCAGAGAAGAATCTCTAAGGAATCAAACTGAAAAATGAGGAAAAGTTAGAGGGGTCAAGCTGTCAGTTAAGCTGGGCCAGTCTTGATATTTTGATATTTCCTCCTAAACCACGAGGAATTATGAGCTAAGATTTTTAGTTAAGCTTCCTGAGAAATTGTAGAGCATATTTTTAGAAGGAAATAGCCTGAGATAACTATAACTATGAGTAGTTTGAGCTTTAAGTTGAATCTTGAATTTAGGGTTCAAAAGGGGAGCTCGAAAAGACCAAGGAACTTCTAGAGAGAAAAGTTCCTAAACGACCAAGGTGGGTGGTACTTTCCTTTAAGTCTTGAAGAATATATTTTAGAGTAAATTGTATATTCTTAGGTTATGAATGAGTATCTAGCTTGAGAATGAGATTATGTGATTAGGATGGTCAGGGGGTCAATAGACCTAGTGCCTGAGCCCGTAAGCAAAACCTCACGGGATGCTCAGGGGACACGAGAAGTCTAGTTTCTGAGCCTGTGGGAGGATCCTCGTATGGAATGGTCAGAGGGCCGACGGGCCTAGCTACTAAGCCCATAAACGGGGAGCTATATACACATAGGAGACAGAGGGAACATACAGAGTAAGCGTTATAGCTAGTAACAGTTATCTATCTACCGTGTGTGTAGGTAGACAACATACTCATTCTAGTTAGTTATCAGTTTAGCTATCTACCGTGCGTGGAGAACAGACTCACTCAAGGTGAAGGTTTGAATGTAATCTCGTATTCGTGATATGCTTGTTATTTATGAGTTGAAATGGACTTTAGAAGTTGCTTACTACTCACTGAGCTTTGTGAAGCTCATTCTGTGATTTCATGTTTTTCTTCCCAGGTAGCGAAATTTGAGGAGTTCCAGGGTTCTGCTAAGGTCAAGGTCTGCCACAAGCCACAGTTATACTTCCAGAGGGTTTTACAGTTATTGTAGATTTTGTAGTTAAGTCTTGGAGTTGTATAAATGTTATATTGTTGTAATAAAATGGGCCTACTTAATCAGCTGTAGTTTGCCTCCTTGACTTAATCACTCGGTTGTTGAATTTATTCATTGGTATCAGAGTTATTTCTGTAGGAGTTATTAGGCAGTAAGTGTCAACAAAAAGGGTTGATAACTACTGCAATCACGCCCTTTCTCAGGCTCAGAGGATATCTGGGGCGGGCTGTGACACATATGGCCAAAGATGGTTTTTTATGTAAAAATCCCTTCAAATAACATATATAACTAAAATATTAAAAATCAAATACATAATACCAAGTGCATATTTCAATTGGCATACATTTTTTTACTATCAACTACGAGCTTACAAATTCCTCCACCACACACATTTTAATAAAAAAAAAAATCTCATAATTTAATATGTATTTATGTCGCATCAGTTTGATAATAATAATAATATTTATGAACTCAAAATGCAACCTAAGTTGAAAGCTAACCAAATTTATTTGCTTTTTTTTTTGTTTCTTTATTTTTTCAAAAAGAGCATAATAAAAATATGGTTCTATAAATTTTGTTACTTATAATTTATAAGATGCAATGCAGCTAAAAGAATAGTTCAATGATACACATGTATTATTTCTATCAAGATCGTATATTCAAATCTTCATTCCCACTATATTATATTAAAAAACTTCACAACAAGATGGAGAATAAATATCAAATATAATTAATCATATCATAGTTACACAGTCATTTATTAATCTTGACAAGTAAATGAATGAGAGCTTAAATTCATTTGTAAGTAACATCTGAATCACAAAATTACAAAATAATAATAATAAATTGAAAATTTGATTGAATGAATGTAGGGTAGAAGTAATTAATTTTAAATGGATTTTGGTGTCCAAAGAGTCGTTGCTCGAACAAGTTCAATTCCATCCGTGAGAACAGAGTGGTGGAGTTTGATGTCTTCTTTTTTACCATTCAAAATGACGCTATTTTCCATAGGCATAGACAAAGATTGTAACTGTTTTTCTACTCCACATTCTTTAAGGTATTTGATTGTTACAGCCGACAACCGATGATTTTCTGATATCCATCGAGGAGTTCCCTGAAAGAAACCATAATATTCACAAACCTTTTCTTTTTCTGATATAAAGAAGTGATAGACTCAAATCTTTAATTTCACATCTTTTCTTTTTCATTTAATTTTATCTTTATTTTTGTTATTATATCTTTTAACAATCCATATTTTGTCCCCACATCATTTCCTACTTTGTTGTAGTCTTCTTTTTTTTTTTTAATGTATTTTCTTCTACTGTCATTATATCTTTCTGTATTTTCTTTTTCTTTTCCATTTAATTTTACATTCTCCATTTTTCATTAAGATTTTCAACGATTTCTATTTCGTTGTCATATCATTTGTTTTTTTTTTTTTAATAATTTTTATAGATAAATAATTACTAATTTAAAATTCAAAACCATTTCTTCTCATAATAATTACATGTTCTCTTTCTTACACATTTTCACATGATAAATACATATATTTCGTTTTTCTTTCCTTCAAATTTTATTTCTTTTTAATGAGTCATGATTTTTGTCCAATTTCAGCGATTTACAAGTAAATTCTTGTCTTCCTTATTTTATTGTCTTCTATTAATTCTTTTTTTTATCATATTCTTGTGTTTCTTATTTTGGTTTTTTAGTTTGTATTTAAATGGGGAGCCAAAAGTTTAACCATAAAATTTTAATCTCATTTTATCGAACTGTAACTTAAATATAACTATAGTATCGATGTCTTTTCTTAGTTAAGTTTTCATTGACTCTATTGAATGGTTTAACACTAAATTTTTGGTTTAAGCTTTTTTTTTTTTGAAAGTACAATACAAAAATGATAGTTTCTTCTCACTTCAAGAGAATAAATATTATGTTCATATTGACGTATTGATAATATAAGTATTATATCAGTTTAACGGTGTTCATTTTTTTCTATCGTAATACACTAGTTAAAAGTCAAATACATAAATATCACATATCATTCTTATGAAATAAAAATAGGCAATTTTAAAAGCATATGTTAAGATTTTTTTTTATATTGATTTATTGTAACAAACAATGAAGGTAAAAAAAAGAGGACAAAAGAAAAACATACCTCAAGAATGAAGTTGATATAACTAGCATTGTTGACATGGTGGTTCATATCCAAATCACTCAGTCTAGTCTGAATTTTTATAAAAGGATGAGAGGTTAACAAAAGGAAATGTTTTTTTTAGGATAAAAATAATGGTTAGTAATTATGGATAATAATGTTGGATTGATAATTTAAAAGAATTCAAATTTATTGACAAATCAAATGCCTAACATATTACATACAAGGTTAAACATCTATATATTGAGATACTCATTTAACAAGTAAAATCTATATAACCATATATAATTTACCTTTGAAGATTAAAAAAAATACATTAAACATGAGAGTTTTCATTTATATTATATTAAAAGAAATGAAACAAACAATAAAAAGATGGTTTGTTGAACCCAATATTGTAAAAGAAAATGAATCGTTTTCTCTGTAAAAAAATTGTTTCTATTTTTTTTAAGAACTGGAAATATGAATATGTTTGATAATTATTTTTGTTTCCTATTTCTTGAAAAAAAATAGAAACAAAAACTTTTTTGATAAATGTTTCTTTTTTTATTAATAATAAAAAATAAAAAAGATATGTTATACATTAAACATTAAATATAAATATATATATATATATATATATACACACACATATATCACAAGTTTATATCATTTGATACAAATAGTTCCCAAACTAAAAAAAACAATAAAATTTTGCCTATCCTTTGAATGTTGGCCAAATTTGTTCGGCATGTTATCTCTCATGTGAGCCATTTGTAATTTATTTCGACTAAAAAAAATAGTAACGTTTTAAAATATTTCGACTCACATATAGTTCAATTAAACTTTTATCCAAATTGTCTAGAAAATTTTGTTTATTTTCAACGATCATTAATTTATTGCTAAAGTCGTTGAACGTTTGAATGAGAAAATTTTATATATTATAAAATTGTAACTAGTTTTAAATGTAAAAACGAAAAGTGAAATTAAAATAATACATAAACATACATATTGCAAAATTTAAAATCTTAACATTTGGAAAAAAAAAATTGAATTTACAAAATTTAAAATTGAAAAGTAAAATAATATATAAAGAGATTTTTCTAATATAAAATTAAACTAATATCTAAATTTAAAAAGTTAAGAAACGCAAGAAATACAAATAAAATAATTTAATTTTAAAAAAACAACATTCGGCAAGATTCAAAGCCACATCAAGGAGTTAAATTGACTTCTAGGATAGTCTCCTTACCAACCAACCAAGCCATGTTATAAAATTGTACGGAAATTAAAATTAATAAAATAGAAACGGAACTGGGAGAAACTACTTTTTTTTAGTTCCTTCAATTTTATACATTTTTTAGAAATATTTCTTAAATTTTAGAAATAAGAGACTAGAACATTTATCAAATAAGTCCATTTCTTGAAAATAAGAAATAGAAAAAGGAAATGAAAATATTAACAAACAGGCCTTATTGGATTTTCAAAATCGTGTTTAAACTTACCACTAAAGATGTGCAGTTGCAACTCTTTGCATTCATGTCTAATTTTGTTGACATGTTCTCTTCTTCAATTATTGGATCACTATCCAAGAAGTGTGGATTCATTTCCTCCTTCATTTCATCATAAAACTTTGATAATTTTCTTGTGTTTTTGTTCATCAAAACATAGAAACTGCAACTCACATAAATTAATGATCATATTTGAAGGCTTTTTAAAAACAAATAAATAGAAAAAAACATACAAACAAAAAAAATTACCAAGTAGCACGAATCAAGACTTGACCCGTTTTATAGTCACGAACAATCCAATCTCGACGATAACTATTCTTTCTATGAACACAACTCCATGTTCTTAGTTGAACAACGTCATTCCTTAAAAACGAAAATAAAAACATAGATATATAATATAAAAATACCACAATTCTTTCTAATAAAATAAATACTTGTTAAATTATGAAAATTTTAAGGAATAAAATAATGAAATTACCAAGAAGGATATTGATCCACCACCACCTGCAATTTATGAACCACCCATAGAAGACCCTTTTTAGTCATTTTCGGTGTTGTGCCAAATCCTGTCGTCACCAATCCACAACTTTTCAAGTGGTTTAGTTTTGATTCCTAACAAAAAAAAAAAAAATTAAAAATTTTAAAAAATAATAACAGGGTCACGAATCACTTTTATGACTTTTAAAATCATTCCAAAAATTATATTAAGTCATCCAAAATCACTTTTATCAATACAAAAAATGCGATTAGAAATGTTAAATCAAAATCGTACATGTAACTGGTTGATGATGAAAAACATTGTCATATTTTTATCAGGTCCTGACTCGTATGATTTGACCAAGAAATGACGTTGATAAACCAAACCATCGTTCAATAACTCTCCCATCGTTAAGTTTCCATGAGTTATGTCAAGATTTCTAGGCACATAACTATCCATCTTTCTAACCTCACCTGTCAGGGGGAAAAAATTAATCAGTCAATAGATTATTATATCTTTCAAAAGCATAAACAAAAGTGTTGGGAAAGAAATAAATTTTTAATCTTACTTGCAATGGTGGACTTAGCAATAATAATGTTAGAAGTTTTTAGCTTTTCTAAACAAATTTTTGGATGACCTTTGAACTGCAAAAAACCGCTATTTGTATCTCCAAATCTTTGTTCTTTCTTCAGAATTGAATTTATTTTTTTACCTAAATTACAACTATATGATGAAGATATTGCTGCCATCATATGATATTTTTTTGTAAAAGAAGATTTGACGATAGAAATGGAGAATTGGAAGAGAGAAGAGAATTACCATTTATAAGAGAGTTTTTTTTTTTTCCAGTTTTTTTAGTGAAATTTATTTTTTTTTTTTCAGTTTTTTTGTCATTTTATGTTTCTAATAATTTAAATCTTTACCGTTACCATTAATATCATTTTTCAGTTCTTTTCTTTAATGAGATTTAATTGTTTTTTTTAGTTTTTTTTTTGCCATTTTATGTTTCAACCTTTACCATTAATGTTATTTTTATGAATTTTTAGTTTTATGATCTTACAATACCTTCATTGTTTTTATAAGTTGATGTTAAGTTTTGTATCCCAATCAATTGGGAATTATTTTTTTTTGTTTTGTTTTATTTACTTAATTAATGAGTAAACATATATTTAATTATAATATCTAACATACGTAAATTGTTATAATTTTTTAATATTTTTTTTTAAAAATAATTGTTGCATGTTTTCTTCCCCAAATAGATCATTTTAAAAAAATAATAATTCTCTTGAAAGACGTGACACATACAAGAGTTGTTGGTAAATTTAAAAGTTCATCACTCTCTTTTCACTAGTATGCAAATACTATTTTTCAAATGGTCAAAACAGGCTAGAGATTTATATAAAAGTCTAGGCTTATTTACCTTTCCCTAAGACACACAAATTTCCATAAAAGAATAATGATTTACACTATTAAAAAAAATTGAAAAGGAAACTTCATTGTAAAACCAATCAGTTTCTCACTTTTGATGGAAACCATTGACGCATCAATAAAAATCGTTTGAAAATTTATCGTCAAAACACGTTATAATCGAAGAATTGAAAAAGGAATGTTGCTAAATTTTTGGGTTAGTTCAAAAACACTCTCAACCCACCTAACACAATCCATGTACACCCTTACTTCATATCAATGATTTAAAAATCAAGCTAAATTTTGAAAACTACAAAATTAACTTTTAAAAACTTGTTTTTGTGTTTTGGAATTTGGTTAAGAATTTAACCATTGTACTTAAAAAAGATGTGAATCATCATGGTAAGAAATGGGGAGGAAACAAGTTTTATTTCCAAAAATAAAAAACAAAAACAAAATTGAGTCTAAATAATTATCGAATGGGTGATTAAAAGGAAAAGGGAAAATTTGAAAATGCAATTTAAAAAAATAGATCAAACATGGAAGTGACCCATGTGTATCAACAAGGTTTGAAACTATGGGCCAAACTTTCTTTTAATTTGGGTAAATGTGTAATCTTTCAAAATTCGGACCAAACCATGACCCATAAAGTCCAATAAATGGTGTCTGCAATGCAACTATGTGTCTTCTTTCACAATTAAATGATTATAGGAGTTTATATATAAAAGGCCTTGAAATAGGCTCATATTACGTTAATGACTTGAATATTTCATTTTTTTACAAAAAAAAAACCTTATTGTCGTCCCTATTTTCACTAATATCAGTGACTATTTACAATTTAGCCCCCACCTACGTTATATATATACTATTCTCTCTCCCTCATGCATACCTTTTCTCCCCCATGCATATATGCCCTCTCCTTAATGATACATGACATATATTTCTCTCCCCATGATTCATGCCCATTTCGTCCTTTTCCCGTTCTTTTCTCCTTCAACCTCCCTCTTTTTTCATCTTCCGACAGTGTGAGTTGCAAGTGGGAGACGACGTCATGGAGTGAGCAGAATCGAAGATGAGAGACAACTGGGGTGGGGTAAATTGACAGTGCGACACAAGATGACACAGACGACTTTAGACGAATTGATGGCACGGATGGCATGGGGCTTATCGAAGGTGACGGGACAAGCAAATTCGATCGACAACACAATGAGACAAGCAAGTTCGATTAATGGCGACAGGGCTAGTAGGTCTAGTTGACGGCACAGAGAGAGATCCGTGGCGGCCATGGCTGAAGGAGAAGAAGAGTTGAATATTGAGAGTTATGTATTATAAATCTTATATTAAGATGGACTTTGTTCCTGCCCTCCTATACATATCCGTTGCACCAAGGCCGAGGAGAACTTTTTTTTTAAACCCTAAATATATATGTTATAAACCCCCAAGTCTATATGCATTCCTTTATTTGATATATGTGTGTAAATTATATACTGTGGTATATACTTTTGTTTATTTGATATATACTGTTATTTATGTTGAACATTAAGTCAATATGTGATTTACATACTATGGGATAACTGATAAAAAAAAGTCGATTAAATAATATATACTCTTAATTTTATGTATTGCAATTCTCTTAATCTTGTATATTGTAATATCTACTATTAATTTTGTATACACTCCGAGGTATATGGACAATGCTCCAAGGTATATTGACAATGTTTCAAGGTATATTGACTTACATATTAGTACATTGGGGGAGTATATTACTTGCACGGGTGATACCTAAGTGTATACATAAATACCTGGTATATAAACCAAATAAACAATGAAATATATTACATTAAAACAAATAAACACAAAACCAACAAGGATATATATCGAATAATATTAAAAATCAAACACGAAAAACGAAGAGACACTAGAAACCGTAAAATGAAAAATAAAATATCGCATTTTCTCTCTCCAGCTGAAAATGAAAAGAATATATATTCAATGTTTTTTTTCTTCAAATAAAAGTGGAAAAAAACATATTAAATCCATTTTCTCGCTCCATAATAAATATATTCTCTCTCCATTATCAAGGGAATTTCGAAAATAGAGAAATAAATTTAGCTTATTAATGAGAAAGCATAATTACACAATTAATAGGATGAAAACATAAATAGAAAAAAAAAAAGGAAAATGACATTTTTGTCCAAAAATAATACTAAAAGCCTTTATTGAAAAAATTCAAAATTAAAGACATTTTTTAAAATAATGGCCAAAGATAGTTTTTTTATGTATAAATCCCTTCAAATAATATATATAACTAAAATATTAAAAATCAAATACATAATATCAACTACATATTTCAACTGACATACATATTATCCTATTAATTTCGAGCTTACAAATTCCTTCACCACACATATTGTCACAAAAAAAATCTCATAATCTAATATATATTTATTCACATCAACTTCATAATAATAATAATAATAAATTTACAAACTCAAAATGTAAACTAAGCTAAAAGCTAAACTAATTTGTTTATTTTTTTTATCTCTTTATTTTTTTAGATAGAGCATAACAAAAGTATGGTTCTATAAATTTTCTTACTTATAATTTATAAGATGCACATATACTACTTCTATCAAGATCATATATTCAAATCTTCATTCCCTCAATAATATATTAAAAGAATCACAATAAGATGGAAAATAAATATTGAATATAATAAAACATTTCTAGGTTAGACATTCATTTATTAATCTTGATAAGTTAATGAATGAGAGCTTAAAGTCATTCATAAGTTACATTTCCCTTCTCATTTATGTTAAGACTCCATAGCTAGTCATATAAATGATTGGTTAAAGAACAAAATTAAAAATTTAATAGCCTAAATAAAAAAATTATAAAAAAATATGAATAAATTGGAAATTGGATCAGATGAATTTAGGATAGAATAAATTGGAAATTGGATCAGATGAATTTAGGATAGAATAAATTAATTTTAAATGGATTTAAGTGTCCAAAGAGCCATTGCTCGAACAAGTTCAATTCCATCTGTGAGAATAGAGTGGTGGAGTTTGATGTCTTCTTCTTTACCATTCAAATAGGCATAGACAAAGATTGTAACTATTTGTCTACTCTACATTCTTTAAGGTATTTGATTGTTACAGCTGACAACCGATGATTCTTTGATACCCCCTCGAGGAGTTCCCTAAAAGAAACCAAAATATTCAGAAACCTTTTATTTTTCTAATTAAAAGAAGTGATATACTCACATCTTTAATTTCATATCTTTTCTTTTTCATTTACTTTTATCTTCTCGTTTTATTATTATATCTTTCAACCATTCTTATTTTGTTCTTCCTACTTTGTTGTAGTTTTTTTTTTTTTTATTATTGTATTTTCATATTTTTCCATATATCTTTAATGTATTTTTTTTTCTTCTCCATTTAATTTTACATTCTCCATTTGTTATTAGTTTTTTCAACCATTTCTATTTCGTCCTCATATATTTTTTTTTAATTTTTATTGATAAATAATTAGTAAATTAAAATTTAAAACCATTTCTTCACATAATAATTACATGCTCTCTTTCTTACACATTTTCAAATAATAAATACATATATTTCGTTTTTCTTTCCCTCAAATTTTATTTTGTTAGAGAGCTCAAAGTCATCTAAATAAAAATTAAAAGATTTTATTCTTCGTAAGAAAAATATTGAGATGTGATCAAATGGAGCAAATTTGAAATTTTATTTTGTTGGATGAAGAGATACATTTAGATTTTATGAACATGTAGTTTATTTAAAAATTTATGTTCTAAAGATTTTCAACCATGCGTATCGCATGTGACCTCTAACTAGTTACTATAAGATGAGTTTATGGGGTGTGATAACTTTAGTATTTTTTTTATTCTCTAGTTTGAGAGTGGAGAATGAGATGTGAGAGATATAAAAATTTTGAAAGGATGTTGTTGTTATTGGGATCGATGAGGTGATTGTAACACTTTTTTACATAGTAAATTTCTTTCTAATGGGTCATTATTTTTCTACGATTTCAATAATTTACAAGTAAGTTCTTATCTTTTTCATTTTGTTATTTTCTATTAATTTTTTTCTCATATTCTTGTTTGTCTTATTTTTGTTCTTTAGTTTGTATTTAAGTGGAAGCAAAAAATTTAACCATAAAATTTTAATATCATTTTATTGATCTATAACTTAAATATAACTGATAGTATTAATGTCTTTTATTAATTAAGGTTTCATTGAGTGTATTGAATGGTTTAACATTAAATTTAGGGTTTAAGCTTTTTAAGCACAATACAAATATGAAAATTTCAACTTCTTACTTCAAGAAAATAAATAAAAATCAATTATTACTCAGTTATATTTATGTTGACGTATTGATAATACAAGTATTGTATCAGTTTAATGATGCTCATTTCTTTTTATGTAATACACTAGATAAAAGTCAAATACATGAATATCACTTATAATTCTTATGAAATAAAAATGGGAAATCTTAAAAGCATATGTAAAGATTTTTGCTTCATATAGATTTATTGTAAGAAACAATGAAGGTAAATAAAAGTGGACAAAAAAATAACATACATCAAGAATGAAGTTGAAGTTGATATAATTAGCATTGTTGACATGGTGATTCATATCCAAATCACTTAGTCTAGTCTAAATTTTTATAAAAGGGTGAGGGTCAACAAATGGAAAGGTTTTTTCTAGAATTAAAAAAAAAATTGTTAGTAACTATAGATAATAATGTTGGATTGATCATTTAATAAGAATTCAAATTTATTGACAAATCAAATACCTAACATATTACATACAATGTTAAACATCTATTTATCGAGATACTCGTTTAACAAGTAAACTCTATAACCATATATACCTTTGAAGATTAAAAAAAAAACACTTTAAACCTGAGAGGTTTCATTTATATTATATTAAAAGAAAAGAAATAAGTAATAAAAAAATGGTTTGTTGAGCACAATATCGCAGAAGAAATTTAATTGTTTTCTCTTGAAAATAATAAAAAAATGTAATCATTAGAGCCTGTTTGGTAACGTTCCTGTTTCTTTTTTCCTATTTCATGTTTCTTGTTTTTTGTTCCCTATTTTTGAAGACTTGAAAACAGAAATATGTTTGATCACTATTTTTTTTCCTGTTTCTTTAAAAAAATAAATAGACACAGAAACTTGTTTGATAACCATTTCTTGTTTTTTTATTACTAATAATAATAATAAAAATATGTTATACATTGAACATTACACATACACATAAAAATATGTTATATGTGTGTGTGTGTATGTATGTATGTATGTATATGTATGTAAAGTTTATATCATTTAATATAAATAAGTCTTGAACTAAAAACAATAACAAAACTGTATTTGTCCTTCGAATGCTGCCCAAATTTGATCGACAATGTTATCTCTCATGTGAGCCATTTGTAATTTATTTTGACTAAAAACAATGGTAACGTCTTAAATTATTTCGACTCACTACTCTGCAAATTGTCTAGCAAATACTGTGTATCTTCAACGATAATTGATTTATTGCTAAATTCATTGAACGTTTAAATGAGAAAATTTTATAAATTATAAAATTGTAACTAGTTCTAAATATAATAAAAATAAAAATTTAAATTTAAATAATACATAAACATACATATTGCAAAATTTAAAATTTTAACATTTGGAAAAAAAATTTGAATTTAAAGAATATAAAATTGAAAACTAAAATAATATATAAATTGACTTCGAGGATAGCCTCCTTACCAACCAACCAAGTCATGTTATAAACTTTATGGAAACTAAAATTAATAAATTAGAAACGGAATTGGGAGAAACTATTTTTTATAGTTCCTTCAAATTGCTCATTTTTTAGAAATGTTTCTTAAATTTTAGAAACAAGAAATTGGAAAGTTTATCAAACAAGTCAATTTCTTGAAAATGAAAAAAAAAATGGAAAAGAAAATGTGTCACACCCCGCCTCGAGCCCGACTCCTGAATCCGTGGAACTGCAGATACCACCCTTTTGTGATACCTACTGCCCATCTGAACCACTTTACTCTCAGTAATCTTCGTCAAGGTAATAAACAACAACTGATTTATTAAGCTCCCTTTTATTACAACAGTGTAATGTTTATACAACTCCACGACATAACTACAAAGTTTACACCAACTCTAAAACCCTAGAAGTGTCACTATGGCTGTGGTAGACCTTGACCTTAGTAGCACCCTGGAACTCCTCACCTTTCGCTACTTAGGAAGAAAAACATGAAAGAAACTAATGAGCTTCACGAAACTCAGTGAGTGGTAAACAACTTCTAGAGTCTATTTCAACTCATAAATAATACAAGCATATCACAAACACGAGGTTAATACTCAAACCTCAACTTTGAATGAGTCTGAATCTCAAACTCTACCTTCACACACGGTAGATAGTTAACTGATACAATCATAAACGCTTACTCTCTTACATCCCCTTTGTTTCCTATGTGCATATAGATCCTCGCTTATGGGCTCAGAAGCTAGGCCAGCCGCCCCTCTGACTATCCCATACAGTGAGTTTCCACCGACCATCCCATGAGGTTCTACTAACCATCTCGTGAGGTTCCACTCGAGGCTTAGGAACTAGGTCTATTGACCTCCTGAACATCTCGATCATGTAATTTCATTCTCATGCTAATTACTCATTCATAACATAAGCATATACAGTTTAATCTAATAGATATGCTTAAGACTTAAGAAAAAAATTACCACTCACTTTGGTAAGGAAGGAACCTTCCTTTCTAGAAGTTCCTTAGTTACCTCAGCTCCCTTTTTAGCCCTAAAATCCATATTCAACTTCAAGCTAAGATTACTCATCTTTCCAAACCTTATTTCAAGATACTTCCTTCTATAAACATGATCTGAAATGTCTCAGGAAGCTTACCTTAAAATCTTAGCTCAGAATTCCTCGTGGTCCGGAAGCCATACCTTGAAAACTAAACTCTCAGAGCTTTCAGGTGACTTTCGAATCACTCAAAATGCACGAATATTCAAAGAGAACTCCTCGTCCCAAGTTGATGCTACTTTCAAATTTCACTGTCTGACAACATCTCCTCCTCTTTGAACTTCAGGACCAACGCATGCCCTTCATGATCAATGCATGGCCTCCTCCAAATCTACCTTCTACCATTCTTTCATACGTTCTTTGAAGAGAATTTGGCTTATGAATTGAAGAAACATCTTGTGGTGGTATTTATACGCTAAAGGAAACGATCCTTCTCATCTTTACTAAGCCTCAATGCAAGACACCTCTTACTTTGGAGTGTTTGCACCATGCTTTGCCACCACCTACTTTCTTGCCATTCACCTACTCCCATGCCACACACCTGCTTGAGTTATCTTCCTCATGCATAAAACTTCTTTGTATGAAACTCCATTCGTCACCCTCCTACTAACTCAAGCTTCAACCTTCTCTCGATATAGCCATTTGTCCGGATGAGCTCCTGTCTCTTATACACATCTAGATGTGTATAAGAGACAGCCACTACCTACTTCCTTGCCATTCACCTACTCCCATGCCACACACCTGCTTGAGTTATCTTCCTCATGCATAAAACTTCTTTGTATGAAACTCCATTCGTCACCCTCCTACTAAATCAAGCTTCAACCTTCTCTCGATATAGCCATTTGTCCGAATGAGCTCATATGCCTTAGTAACGCAAACCTCAGCATCGCTTCATCGTTTAGTCCATCGTGCAGCTCCTGCACATCATCGCTTAGCTTCATTGTCTAATGAATCACTCGCTGTCGCTTAACATTCAACCCTCTCGCTGTCATGCAATCGTCTAGTGCCTGCGTCCCATCGCATAGCACCTATGCCCCATCGTATAGCTCAATCGTTTAGTGATCCCTCATTCTCAACGATCTCGCTAACGCATAGCGCAGAACCTATTGCATAGCTCATTTGCCTATCGTTTAGCTCCATCATGTAGTGCTGACGCCTATTGTCTAACGCATCACACCCATCGTCTAACGCGTCTACTTACTGTGCAATGCCATCGTCCAACATATGCGTCTATCGTGCAACGCCCATCGTGTAGCACTCTGCTTATTGTGTAGCGCTCACGCTTAACGCTTAGCGTCATCGTGTAGCGCTTGCTTCTATCGCCCAGCGCCCCCGCCTAACGCATCGTCTAGCGTCTAAGCTTATCGTCTAGTGCCCGCTCATCGTTTAACGCAATCGTATAGTATTATCGTCTAACGCTATCGTTTAGCTTCTACGTTTATCGTCTAGCGCATCACTTCACATCGCTTAGCGCCACCTATAGCTACACGATCAACTACCCAGCATCTTATGCTTATTATCTCGCTCTCTCCGCTCTCGCTCTCTCCGCTCTCGCTCATACAGCCTCAAGGCATGAGCAACTCTTGGCAATACTTTTTCCAATGCTTCGGCCAACTTGGATCCAAACCTCACCATCTCTGCGCATGGTTGTCCTTGATTTGAATTCTTAACTCTTTTCAACTTAGCCTATCTCATCCGTTAATGTTTTTAACATCCAACACATGGTTCCTTTTTGACTTCATATTTAGGAAAATTTCTACTAGTTAAGGCTTAACTCCAAACTATTCAAGGAAAATATATTTAAACACTTAGAATTTCCTCCTTTTCAACATAGGATTTACCATATGCTTAGTTAATTCTCTTAATTACCTACTTATGTAGGGAAATTGAAATTCGGGTTTCACAAAATGTTATGAAACGGGCCTAAAATTTTTGGATTTTAAAAATTGTGTTTAAATTTACCACTAAAGATGTGCATTTGCAATTCTTTACGTTCATGTCTAGTTTTGTTGAGATGATGTTATCTTCTTCAATGATTGGATCACTATCCAAGAAGTGTGGATTCATTTCCTCCTTCGTTTCATCCTAAAACTGATAATTTTCTTGTGTTTATGCTCATCAAAACATAGAAACTGCAAAACACACATAAATTAATGAAAAATTTGATGATTTTTCTAAAAAAAATTAAAAAAAAAAACATATATACAAACAAACAAATTACCAAGTAGCACGAATCAAGACTTGACCAGTTTTATAGTCATGCATAATCTAATGTCGACGATAACTATTCTTTCCATGAACAGTGAACACAACTCCATGTTCGTAGTTGAACAACGTCATTCCCTAAAAACAAAAACATAAATATATAATGCCAAAATACCAAAATTTTTTTAATGAAATAAGTACTTGTTAAATTATGCAATGTTTTAAGGGAAAAAATAATGAAATTACCAAGAAGGATATTGATCCACCACCACCTGCAATTATGAACCACCTATAGGATTCTGGCCAAATCACGAGCAGTTATGAGCTATGTTTTTAAGGTAAGCTTTCTGAGACATTTTAGAGCATGTTTATAAAAGGAAGTATCTCTAGATAAGGCTTAGAACCATGAGTAATCTGAGCTTAAGTGAAATATGTAATTTAGAGTTCAAAAGGGAGCCCGAGAAGATCAAGGAACATCTAAAAAGAAAGGTTCCTACCTTTACTAAGGTGAGTAGTAATTTTTTTTTAAGTCTTAAGCATATCTATTAGAGTAAATTATATATGCTTATGTTGTGAATGAGTAATTAGCATGAGAATGAGATTATGTGATCGGGATGGTTAGGGGGTCAATAGACCTAGTTCCTGAGCCTCGATGGAACCTCAGAGGATGGTTAAGGGACCGAGAGGTCTAGTTCCTGAGCCTGTGGAAGGAACCTCATAAAAGATGGTTAGAGGGTCGGCAGGCTTAGCTTTTGAGCCCATAAGCGAGGATCTATGTACACATAGAGGACATAGAAGAGAAAGGTAACAAATGGAACTCAAGACAGTAAGCGTTTATGATTAGCATCAGTTAACTATCTACCGTGTGTGTAGGTATAGTTTGAGATCAGACTCATTCAAGGCTGAGGTTTGAGTATTAACCTCATATTTGTTATATGGTTGTTGTTTATGAGTTGAAATAAACTCTAGAAGTTGCTAACCACTCACTGAGCTTTGTGAAACTCATCCTTTTCTTCCATGTTTTTCTTCCCAAGTAGCGAAAGATGGGGAGGTTCAGGGTGCTGCTAAGGTCAAGGTCTGCCATAGCCACAGTCACAGTTTCGGTTTTAGAGTTGTTGGTGTTAAATTTATAGTTAAGTCTTGGAGTTGTATAAACATTACACTGTTATAATAAAAGGAGCTTAATAAATCAGTTGTTGTTTATTTCCTTAATTTAAAGTTTACTGGGAGTAAAGAGATTCAGATGGGAAGTAGGTATCACCAAAAGGTGGTATCTGCAGTCCTTCACGCCTCGCCTCAGACTCAGGAGCCGGGCTCAGAGCGGGGTGTGACATGAATCACTTTAATGACTTTTAAAATCATTTCAAAAACTACTTTAAATCATCCAAAATCACTTTTATCAATACGAAAAATGCAATTAGAAACGTAACTCGAACTTGTAACTGGTTAATGATAAAAAATTTTGAAATGACCTTTGAACTGTAAAATACCCCTATTTGTATCTCCAAATCTTTGTTCTTTCTTTAAAATTGAATTTATTTTATTACCAAAATTACAATTATATGCTAAAGATATTGCTGCCAATATATGATATTTTTTGAAAAAGAAGATTTGATGATAGAAATGGAGAATTGGAAGAGAGAAGAAAATTAGCATTTATAAGAGGTTTTTTTTTTCCAGTTATTTTCTTTAGTGAGATTAATTGTTTTTTCTATCATATTCTAATAATTTAAACCTTTAACATTACCATTAATGATATTTTCAGTTTTTTTCTTTAGTGAGATTTAATTTTTTTCAGTTTTTTTTTTTTTTTGTCATTTTATGTTTCTAATAATTTGAACTTTTACAATTATCATTAATGTTATTTTTCATGAATTCTCAATTTTAAGATGTTATAAAACATTCATTGTTTTTATAAGTTGATGTTGAGTTTTGTAACTCAATCAATTTGAAATTGTTTTATTTTTTTTATTTACTTAATTATTGAGTGAAGCTAAATTCTATTATAATACCTGACATAAGAAAATTATTACAGTTTTTTTTTTTTTTTTTTAAAAAATAATTATTGCTTGTTTTCTTCCCCAAATAGACCTTTGTTTAAAAAAAATATAACAATTCTCTTAAAAATGTGACACGTGCAAGAGTTGTTGGTAAAATTTAAAAGTTCATCATTCTCTTTTCACCAATATCCAAATACTATTTTAAAAATAATAAAAAAAGACTAGAGATTTCCATAAAAGTCTAAGCTCATTTATTTTGAAGAGTTCCTTAAGCCACACAAATTTTTATAAAAGGATAATGATTTACACTATTAAAAAAAATTGAAAAAGAAACTTTATTGACTAAGTGTTGGACTAGGCATTGCTATGCATTGGCCATAAGATCTTGGAGAGATTATTTGGGCAAAGGGAGAATTTGAAGTGGGAGTGACGCATGCCTTGGAGATTAGACCAACACACTAGACTCAATGGCTGCGTTAGAAGAGTTGTGATGGATGCGTTAGTGGTGGTATGTCACACCCCACCCCAGATCACCCTTTTAGCCTAGAGAAGGGCGTGACTGCAGCAGTTATCAACCCTTAGGCTGACATTTACTGCCTTAAAACTCTTGCGAAATAACTCTGATACCAAATACAAATTATATGCAACGGGACGGCTGTAGGCCCACAATTTATTAACTTAGAAACTTAATATGTTTAAAGTATTTACAACATTAGATTTACAAGTCCCAAAACCCACAAACCCTAGTCCCTATATGAACAATAGTAACAGGTGTACAATATTAACAGTAACCACCTAGCAAACAGTTACAAGTCTTTTGGTCCTTTAGTGGCAGAGCAGATACTGAGCTATCTTCAAAGATTCTGACCGCTACCCGGGGGGGGGGGGGGGGAAACAAAAACATTTGAAAACGGGGTGAGCTTACGCCCAGTGAGTGACCGAGAAAACATAGTAAATTCTCATGCATAATTTCAGAAAATAGTTTTATCTGAAATATAAACTTTTGCAGCATAAATATTTTCCAAGCGTAATGTATATAAAACTGTTTTAAACATAAAACAGTAAAATCATTTCTCAAATCAAAGTACCGTATAACTGGTAAAATAATCCCAACCCCAACTACTAGTCCAGAGAGAACCCTTTTGCTCAATCTTTGACTTTATTCACCTATGGCCATACTAAGTACCTTCACACATTAGGTATTACTGCTCAGATACCTTCTCTTTGTACTTCAGTATCGAGCTACTAGGATACCTTCTCCAACGTACTTTAGTATCCCGTTGGCTTGGTACCTTCTCAAACGTACTTCAGTACCAATAGATACCTTCTCCTTGTACTTCAGTATCCCGTTGGCTTGGTACCTTCTCAAACGTACTTCAGTACCAATAGATACCTTCTCCTTGTACTTCAGTATCTAGTTGGGTGGATGCCTTCTCCTTGTACTTCGGCATCTCATTTTACCAAAACTATTTATAAACAACTTTTCTCTTTAAAGCATGTACAACATAACACATATATAACATGGCTTTAAAGATGGTAACGCATGCTGGATAAAAGCAATACATATACATATGTAAATAGTTTTTCAACAATCAAATCACAATTCAAACTTGCTTGGAAACCACTTTAGAAAACTAGTAGGCATGAGAATTATTTTCACAAACATGCTTTCTGTAAAATGTTTGCAATCAAAATAGTTTAAAAATGTTTTAGTTCGAAAACATTTTAGCCACTCACCTCGAACTCTTAGGAACTTTTCACTATAGTAGCTACTCGGGTCCCTTTTTCACCCCTAGAATCCAGATTCAATTTACAACTTAGATTACTTATAGTTTCGAACCTTATATGGAAATACTTCCTTCTACAAACTTATTCTAAAATGTCTTAGAAATCTTACCCTAAACTTTCAGCTTAGAATTCCTCGTGGTTTTGCCGGAATCTCAAAATCTTTAAGACTGGCCTAGACTGATCTGACAGTCTGACCCTTCTGCCTTCTTCTCAATCTCCAGCCCAGTTCCTTTGAGCCTTTTCCTCCAGCAGCCCTACTCGAGTTCCAGAGCTTTCAGATGGCTTTAGAATAACTTCAAACGCACGAGTATATTGGAAGATATCCTCGTCCAAACTTGACACATTCCTCTGAACTCTCACTGCCCTCTACTTTCTCTACGAAATTTATGATTTTTGTGTGATTTGAAAATGAAATCCCAACTCCCTATTTATACGCGTTCAAATTGCTCGTGGAATTGACAGCACCTACTTGGCTGCATGGCCAAATGTTTAATCCTCCCTTTATCAACGTAAGCTGATTTCACCTTGATTCAATGTGTTCTTCCCAAACGCATCCAACACAATTTCTTAGGGTTTAAGAATTTCTCTTAATCGGACACCTAGATTTTAATTGATGTTTGTCCTTACATCTTCAAGCTTTGTTTGTATTCAAATTAGCGTTTTTACATCCATAATCCACCCCAACGCGTCCAAATACATTGCCCAGAAACTTGCTCGGCCGTTCAATGCATAGGTGAGGCATGGGCGTGACGTTCGAATCGGACAAAGTAAGGCTAGCATAGGCACTCTCGCTCTTTCCGCTCTTGGCAGTTTCGCTCTCTCCCACTTTCTCGCTAGTCTCGCTCTCTTCAGCAACCTCGCTGGTCATGCTCTCTCCAATCTCGCTCTCTCCAACTTTAACTTTTCTCTCCACTCTCACTCCCTCCAGCTTTCTCGCTGGTCTCGCTCTCTCCACTCTC